>NW_015505183.1:2532415-2534783 GCF_001515645.1 Sinocyclocheilus grahami
TTCCACGACATTCTAATTTATTGAGATGCACCTGTATATTGTATAATTTATATGTTTTTATAGCAAATAAGTAGAGAATTTAATTTGGTCATCAAACAAAAATTTAATTAAAACTTTTGCATTTTTCTCTGTAATTGCTGTGCAAATACACCCTTGTTCTGTGTTTAAGTCCAAAGTGTCACCACCTTGTTGTATGTAGTTACAGGCAGTGCTTGAAGTGGAAAAAAAAGTGCTGTACTTTTCAGTACAAATTAGAACAAGTCAAGCTGCGATACCAAACAGGACCACAGGGAGACACCAAAGACCACTAAATCGCCTGCCTACTATACGGATCCATTCAGAATCGCTAAATCTCTGACCACCGCATAATCAGCGTTCATTATAAGACACTCTTGCATTTAAGCCAAATACATGCTGAAAATAATAATTTTACTGACATCTGGACGTAAGTCACTATTCTTTCCGCAATCACTGATGAATCAGCCGTGTTTTCACGGTTTTGAACTCACTGTTTGAATTTGTTTACTGGATCCTTGGACTTTGCAGGAGTTTACCGGTTTAAAATGATGTGATCGCAAAAGCCTGCTTCTTTTAATTTTAAGATATTATTTTCGTTATAAAGTACTGATTCAAATTAGTAATCATATAATTAATTATTATTCTACTACTCTGCATGCCTCCCCTGACATGCTCTCGCGCCCCACACACTCCGCTTGCATTAATTCACGTGATTGGTCGAGATGAGAGGTGATCCCGCCTGGGTAGTGTGATTTATAGTGTCCTTTCTAATCATATGGGTAGGGATGGGCGATACATCTTATTTTATTTTTGATGTGATACCGATATTTTCAAGCCCAGTATCGCCGATATCGATACCGATACCTCTAAACTAAACTGATCTTTTAAATTATTAAAAGAATATAATCCGTAATTATACTCACTTGACCCATAAGAACCCGCGGTGACGCAGGTGTTACAAACAGTGGTGATTATCTGAAAAGGTCTTTTTAAAGCATTATCCCTCACTTTCAACTCAGGAAGTCCCTAAGGGACATATAAGGAACACACAGGTTCAGTCAAACCCATAAGAACCCGCGGTGACGCAGGTGTCACAAACTGGTGATTATCTGAAAAGGTCTTTTTAAAGCATTATCCCTCACTTTCAACTCAGGAAGTCCCTAAGGGACATATAAGGAACACACAGGTTCAGTCATGTGACAATATGTGAATTTTTGTTGCTATGGCAACATTTCCAAAATGGTGGCCTATCTAATTAGCACGTTGCAGTGTCAACAATTTTTAAAAGCGCTTGTTTTAGTTACTAAAGGTATGTTTCAACCCATGCAACAATTCTAATGTTTTAATAACATATCCTAGATTACACTTAACCTGATTTTAATACATTTATTGAACAAACTGATATAAAACAAGTTACGAAAATATTGTGGTGACATATGCCACATATATTTACTGCTGCTCATATCAAAGCATATTTGAACAAATGTAAACATAAAAATAATGTCAAATTAATTACATTGATAATGAAATGTATTTTGAAACTATTTTGCATACCTGTAATTAAAACAAGATGTTTATATCATATGTGTGTAGATACTATTATAACAAAAAGGTACACTGTGCATGTTCTTGCTAAATCGCTCGCAAACGTAAGATTGTTATTTAGCATAGTGGGTCATACCACGTAATATTAGAATAGGTACCCCTTAGTTTCAGAATACTTACATTATAAAAAAAGTTGTAATTTTCCAGGTTGTGACCCTCTTTTTCCCTAAAATGTGCATATTGTTCCTGTATACCTACACGTACGCACGGTAGGTACACTATTATTGCGAAAAGGTACGCTGTAAAATCTGTTTACTTACACTGTAAATTGCCGGACTGTAATCTTACCAATTTCTCATAATTTTTCAAGAATCACTCTTTTCCACTACTGCACTCTACAATATTACAAAAATATAAGAATATTAATGATTTGCCCGAGTTATTTCACTACTCACCAGAAAATAGTGTTGTTTGTTACTAGAAAAGCTGCTTTGTTTTTTCTAGAAATATTGTTATAAATTATTACTTTTGGTTCATTTCTTCCCAGCACTGTCCACTACATGTGGTCTCCATGGCAGTATTTGACCACTACAGGTCTAACAGGCATATAAGTGTTGCAATTGTGAAGAAGGTCATTGCCTCTGGGTGCATTCTTTCAGGAGTAAATGAGGATCTGTCATATAGCAGTCCATAAATGCTTTTACCTGCCATTCTCATCCATATAACATGAGGTGGCACATCTGTTTCTGTATGTATTAGAGCCTTGACAGATGGCACTGCAGTTAGAAATGTACACACACACACA
>NW_015505183.1:2535058-2552594 GCF_001515645.1 Sinocyclocheilus grahami
CTAGATTTCTCAGAAAGGATTGTTCAGAGAGAAAGGTTTCGTTTACTGTAGAAATGTGAGGTGCAAAATATCTTGTCTGAAAAGCTTCACCTTGAAATACATTTCTTTGACCATAAATGCATTTCTTTCAGGACCACTATCGTCAAAATGATAGATACTTAGCAAAGTTTGGTTTGGCGGTATGGTTCTGTTCTGGGCAAAAACCTCCCTGCCCATCCATGCAGCCTGTCATGAATGAGCAGGGAGAGCAGCAATAATAACCCCCTAGGGTTAATCGAACAGAACAAGGCAGATATCATTAATGTACTTAATGATATTTAAGTGTAACACTTTATTCAAGATAAAGGAGTCTGATTAGCAAGGAATATCAGAAAGCCAAGTCCTGACTGTGGCGAAAGGAGGAGCTGGGGATGGAGGAGGGTAATTCGCTCCGGAGCAAGCTGAAAAGCTGCTGAATAATACTGAATAGAGCGTATATAGGAATGTCACGATAGGTGTCTTATTCCTATAGGTAGATGTGATCAGCTGAGAATCAGCTAATGCAGGCTTGACTCACGTGACCTGCCAGAACTAACGCTAACGCTTAATTTATTGCGAAAGGGCTGATTGGATGATCCATTCCTTATTAAAGTTTAATTAGAGAGAAAAAAAACCCTACGAAGTAATTAAGGGAATAGTTCACCCAAAAATGAAAATTTGCTTAAAATGTACTCACCCTCATACTATCCAATATGTAGATGAGTTTGTTTCTTCATTGGAACAGATTTGGAGAAATTTTGCATTACATTACTTGCTCACCAAAGGATCCCCTGCAGTGAATGGGTGTTGTCAGAATGAGAGTCCAAACAACAGATAAAAACAATAATCCACATTACTGTAGTCCATCAGTTAACATATTGTGAAGAGAAAAGCTACATGTTTGTAAAAAATACAAAAACAAACAACAAAACAACAACAACAAAAAAACTTTAAACCATTGCTTCTGGCCATAATCCATAATACCTATTGCCCCAGTGAAAAAGTCCATCCCCTATTCATTTAAACTATTCATTTAATGAAGTCAGTTCTTTAAAAGTGCACTCTAAGTTCCTGTTTACTTTTAGCATGTACATATTAGTTACATGAAGTTTGCTAACATAACGACGAAATGAGGGAAAGAGAAAAACTTAAGAGATAACAAGCTTTTTGTCTATGTAATGTTCTTTTGTTCCTTCATGTCCATAAAACATTCTTGAAATCATATGCATTGCTCTGTAACCAGACTGCTCTGAGTTCCTCTTCGCTGTGTGCTGGCTGTGACCGCTGTGTGCTTGTGGTTGAAGCAGTGGCTTTTATCCCCGATCTGTAGCCTGGTAGCCATGGGTCGTCGTGGCTTGTTTTATCACTCCAGCAGGGACTGATTGTTTGGATTTTATTTTTCCACTCGTACTCATTCAGCTTGGTCCAGTGGATCAGCATGTGTGCGATATACCTTCACTCTAGACTATGTATGAGTTCTGTTGTATGTGTGTGTATTTTGTATGCTATTTTGTTTGGTTTGCTTGTTTTGTTAGATGTATTTTCATATTTATGCTTGCCTATAGTGCTTTAGAAAATAAACAGGTTCGTTTTTTATTATTTTTCAGCAGCGACTTGGTAATTAGATGACATGGCTGGTCATGTGACGCCAGCATTGCAGTGGCCATGAGAAAGCAACCCGCTCCAAGCTTTTTCTAGAAGACTCATCATATCTCATGTAAGTGTAAATCATTTAATATTTCTCAAAACTACTGTTTTGACAACCCAGCATGAAATAAAAATTCACCCTATCTATTTACTAAATGCTTATAACTGATACTGATCTGTTTTGACCTTGTAATTTATAACCTAATTGTAATGCCAAGTCAATGTTCTGGTGTAATGGTATGGTGAACTTCTCCAATCAATGGTTTCAATTTAAAAAGCCTTGATGATGGATTTATTTCTTACAAACATGCAGCTTTTCACTTCACAATACATTGATTGATGGACTGGAGTCATGTGGTTTACTTGTGGATTATTGTAATGTTGTTATCAGCTGTTTGGACTCATTCTGATGGCACCCATTCACTAAAGAGGACCCATTAGTGAGAAGGTGATGCTAAATTTCTACAAATCCGTTTCGATGGAGAAACAAACTCATCTACCTCTTGGTTAGCCTGAGGGTGAGTAAATGTCCAGGAAATTTTCATTTTTGGGTAAACTATTCTTTTAAACAAAAAAAAGGCTTTCCAATACATTTATTGTAGTCAAAGTTTGTGCAATACACAGTGACTTATGGCCAACTTTCTCTCTTCATTTCCTATGAAATTATCAATGCACACTTGTCCCTTGCCTATACCATTTGCAGTGCCTTTTGTACTTCATATATACATTCACTACAATTTGTTATCTTGCCTAAGGTACCCAGTGAAGCCCACGTTGCAGGGAACGAGAGGGCACTTGGCAACATAGCTGGGTTATAATTTTTCAAGATTTTCTTGCCGCTCATTGAAACTGTTTTATCATCTCCCTTATCAAAACTTCAGTCCAATGTGTTGAGATATTTAAAAAAAATCTTGATTGATTAAACCTTCCGTTCTCTCTCGATTTCATTGCAGTTCCTCTATAAGGCAGCAGCGTCTTGCTTCAATCAGGCGGCTGCTGAGAGTAAGTTTAGTCTTCATTAGAGGACACAGATGAGGCATCTGTGGGGAGATTAGGCCTGGTGTGAGATGGCACTTAGTCAAACCCCCTGCTGCTCTCTTCATCAGCTTCTGTTTATGGAGGGAGAGAGTGATGCAGGTTCTCTTCTGGCTTCAGGCTCTGCTAATTGTCCAATAGGCCAGCGGCATATCAAGGGACAAAGTGAAGATGTGACACTCCATCTTCATATGGTCTAACTACAGCCTCACTGCTGGAGCTAGTCATCGTAAGTTTCACTACGAGAGAAAACCGGTCACAAATATTTTGAACAAAGTTTCATTTGGGCAAGCTGAGGCAAATATTTCAAAGATAAATGGCTGTGTAATTTTTATTTGCCAAAGTAGAGTGCTCTCAAAGACTCTCTTTACACTCTCTTGCAACATTTCACACTGCAGTGTAATGATTCATGCCATGTTGATTCAAAGCATCAAAGTTCTTTCAATTCAAGTATAATATAATAATTAGTGTAGCTTTTAACAACAGTAGCCTGGTTTAAAAACTTTTATATATATATATATACATACATACACACACACATACATTATATACAAGTAAATAATACATTACTCAAATAAATATGTTTAGAATAAAATATTTATTATGTAAAATGCAGTGCTGCTTGAAAGTTTGTGAACCCTTCAGAATTTTTCTATATTTCTGCATAAATATGAGTTATAGTTGTTGTTGCTGGAAAAGGTTACAAAGCCATCTCAAAAGAGTTTGGACTCATATCCACAGTCAGACAGATTGTGTATAAATGGAGGACATTTAAGACCATTGTTAACCTCCACAGAAGTGGTTAACCAAAAAAAAAATCACCCCAAAAGCAAGATGTGTAATAGACTGCAAGGTTGCAAAGGACCCTATGGTAACTTCTAAGCAAGTAAAGGCCTTTCTCCCATTGGCTAATGGTAATGTTTATGAGTCCACCATCAGGAAAACACTGAACAACCATGATGTCCATGGCAGAGTCGCAAGAAGAAAGCCACTGCTCTCCAAAAAGAACACTGCTGCCCATCTGCAGTTTGCTAAAGATCATGTTGACAAGCCAGAGGACTATTGGAGAAATGTTTTGTGGACGGATGAGACCAATATATAATTTTTTTGGTTTAAATGAGAAGCGCTATGTTTGGAGAAAGAAAACACTGCATTCCAGCATAAGAACCTCATCCCATTTGTGAAACATGATGGTGGTAGTATCATGGTTTGGGCTTGTTTTGCTGCATTTGGGCCAGTGCGCCATGCCATCATTGATGGAACAATGAGTTCTGAATTATACCAGCAAATTCTAAAAGAAAATATCAGGACATCTGTCTGAGAACTGAATCTCGAGAGAAAATGGGTCATGCAGCAAGACAACAACCCCAAGCACACAAGTCGTTCTACCAAAGAATCGTTAAAGAAGGACAAAGTTATTTAATGGTTTGAAATGGCAGAGTCAAAGTCTGAATCTTATTCCAATTGAAATGTTGTGGAAGGACTTGAAGCAAGCAGTTCATAGGAGGAAACCCATCAACATCACAGATTTGAAGCGGTTCTGTACTGAGGATGGGCTAAAATAAATAAGTCAAAAAGGGGAAGGCGTGGCCAAATGATTAGAGAGTCGGCCTCGTAACCCAAGGTTGTAGGTTCGAGTCTCGTACCGGCAGGGATTGTAGGTGGGGGGAGTGAATGTACAGCACACTCTTCCACCTTCAGTACCACGACTGCTCCCGCAGCAAAAAATGGCTGCCCACTGCTCCGGGTGTGTGTTCACAGTGCGTGTGTTCCCTGCTGTGTGTGTGCACTTTGGATGGGATAAATGCAGAGCACTAATTCAGAGTAAGTCACCATAAGTCACCATACGTCGCCACG
The DNA here is from genome assembly GCF_001515645.1 of Sinocyclocheilus grahami. Classification (NCBI taxonomy): domain Eukaryota; kingdom Metazoa; phylum Chordata; class Actinopteri; order Cypriniformes; family Cyprinidae; genus Sinocyclocheilus; species Sinocyclocheilus grahami. The sequence continues at coordinate 2,539,616 of NW_015505183.1, forward strand.
TCAAAAAAATAAAATCCTACAAGTTGTTGTGCAGGACTGATCAGCAGTTACAAGAAACGTTTAGCTGCAAAAGGGGGTCAGACCAGATACTGAAAGCAAAGATTCACATACTTTTGCCACTGACAGATATGTAACATTTTATTCAATAAATAAATGACAAAGTATATATTTTTGTCTAATTTTTTGATTGGATTCTCTTTGTCAACTTTCAAGACTTGTGTGAAAATCTGTTGATCTTTTGGGTCATATTTATGCAGGCTCACAAACTTTCAAGTAGCAATGTATATTTATTATTACAGTATATATAAGAGGTTTAACATTTAAATACATTACAATATGGTTTGTATATGGTGGTTTTATTGAGTCCCACGCCAATACAATTCTGCATCAAATAAAACAAACATTCCATTTTAAATTCCATTGACATTAAAATAACTCTGAACCACAGTCACCGGCTTTCTATCTTTTTCTCACCAAGACATACTTTTACTGCTGCAGACAAACATTAAGGGATTACAACTTTATACATTTCATCAAGAAATAATTGGAGGATTGCGTGTTATTTGAATAACTAACATAATCTAACAATAACAGCATAGCAGAAACCTTGTGAAATGTCTGACCAATCTTGTAAAATGCCTTTTACCATATTTTCCCAAATGCTCAAATAAAACAGCAAAAAGGCTCAAGGATGTTTGAATTCCTAGTGTATTGTGTGCTTTCAAACTAACAGCAAAAGACCTTCAGTGTTGATGTGCTCTGATTCAGTCGTCCTACACCATGGAGATGAGATTTAATGCAAGCTTTGAAATTGCTAAACCATTTCACCAGTTCTTTAGAATCCTTATTTTTAAATTTATTTTTGAAAGGCGTCTTACTGAAGCAATGTTAAAGGCAATTTTTTCAAAATTATTAAAATAAGTGTTTTAACAGCCTTTCAAAATGTTTTGGCGTTTGCCAGAATGAATGTAGGCAGGACACAAAATAGTGAAATATCTGTCTATTCCTGCTTTTAAAACAAATCCGTTTTATAGGTCTGTAATTGAATCACAGACACATTGTGGAGTATGCGTGTAAAAACACAGGTTTGATGATAGAAGGCAGAGCACTCAGTTGCTCGATTAATGAACCACTCTTGTCACTGAACTGGTTTTATATAGTGTAGAGTGACCTGCTTTTACTTATATTTTGCACATCTTCATTTATGACATATAAACAGCATGTGTGAAGTTGATCATTTGGGAGTGCAACTGCACCTAAATTAATAATAATAAATTAAAAAGATCACTTTAAAAATACCGAAAGGACTTTCAGTTGTAAGTACGTCTCTATTTCCACAAATGCCAGTGATTGTTGCGTAACCAGTCATTTGATAAACTGTTTAGTTACACATCAAACGCATCAACGGATCTATTTGGTTTCAATCTAATCTTGTTACCCATTTCCTGTCTACAGATTCCCCTCTCATTTTTATCTTTATCATATTGTTCCAGACACCCGGCATGAGGTCTTGATGGTGCAGTTGTATCTGATTGTGTAGCACTCTATTGATCTGCAGAATGACACGGCTTCATACCTGGTGTGTCGCTCTGCCTTTTCTAACTCCCTTGGAAAGTGAGTTTTGCATGAGAATGTAGCATGGCACAAGGGACAAGAAGGTAACAACAACAAAACCCTGAGTATAACACATGTGTCGTAAAACTTTCCAGGACATTTAGTGTGAAGAAAAGTTAAGATGGTTAAAACAAGGAAAAAACAGCTGCTGATGTTCCTGTTGACTGGAATAATCAAGAGCATCTGTACGTTTTCTTTCTAGAAAATTTAACTCTTCAGATGAACATACTATGTTCACACACACACACACACACACACACACACACACACACACACACCCACACACACACACACACATATATTTCTGTCATGACAACTCTCGAAGGGATTGGCATGGTAATGTACATGACAATGTTAATGTATTTGGTCTTGGCGGAATAGATCTGCTACGCTGCTGCGGCGGCAGAGCAAGTACCGAGACTTGCTACTGCCGATACATCCACAACATGGTGCTGTGAGCATGTAAGAAATATTGCTGCTGCAAATATAACATACATGAAATAACCCCCATACAGCATACATGAATCACCTCGTAGCAGATCTATACAAGTTATTATTATTATTATTATTATTATTATTATTATTATTATTATTATTATTATTATTATTATTATTATTATTATTATTATTATTATTATTATTATTATTATTATTATTATTATTATTATTATTATTATTATTATTATTATTATTATTATTATTATTATTATTATTATTATTATTATTATTATTATTATTATTATTATTATTATTATTATTATTATTATTATTATTATTATTATTATTATTATTATTATTATTATTATTATTATTATTATTATTATTATTCATATTACTATGTTCTGATATTGAATATATAGACTTTTTTCTTTTGATATCTCTAGAAATATGTGGGATCATTGCATTTTCTAAAATAATTTAATACGGTTATTTAGCAAAAATACATTAATCAAAGATGACAGTAAGGGCATTTAAAATTTTAATTTTTTTTCAATGAAATGCTGTTCTTTAAACGTTCTGTTACTCAAAGAATTCTGAAAATAATTTCCACAACAAAAACATAAAGCATCACAACCGTTTTCAGCATTGATAATAAAACATGTTTTTGAGCACCAAATCAGTATATTAGAATGATCTCAGAAGGATTGTGATACTGAAAACTGAAGTAATGGCTGCTGAAAATTCAGCTTTGCCAACACAGGAATAATTACATTTTAAAAATGTGTTAAAATAGAAAACAGTGATTACTGTAAATAAGAGACTTCTTTCAAAAACATCAAAAATCTGAATTATTCCAAACTTTTGACATACACTTTTGATCACACGTCAAAACAAACAAACAAACAAACAAACAAACAAAAAACTTGCTGCTTGAACATGCATAGTTATTTTAAATTGCAATAATATTTCACATTAACACATTTTTGATCAAACGCAACCAATGGTACTGAACATACATATTCTTTCATTTTCAGAGACATTAAAAGATATTAGATATTAAACGATTGTAAAATATTGAAATTATTATTTCATGTAGAATGATATTAGAATGATATTAAAAGTTATTTAAAAATGGGGAAAAAGGTAAAGAAAATGGTGCTGAATGCAATCCAAACAAGTTAAAAAGAAGCTGGTTTAGTATATCCTGTGAAAAAGACAGGATTTCCACATGTATTTCAAAGTCTCTGTTTAGGAAACAACTGGCTGCTTTGTTCGCTTCCTGTGACAAAGAAGAGCGGCTTATTAATGCTGGGCCACATTTACGGAGCATTCACCCTGCACAAAGAAACCAATTACTCTGACAAGGTCAGCAGAGTGCATAGCCATGCCCACAGTTTTATTGGACTCCCAACTTAGAGGTGATTTTGTGTATCACTGGACACCATCAGAAGGGAGGTTTTCATCCACTGGCACTAAGGACTACTACAACCCACATTAAATGAAAAGGAGGCTTGTGAGCCATCTGTTTTTGTAAAGCAAGGATTTAAATCAGAATGTGAACTTTCAGTTCAACGGGCCTGATTTCTTAAACTAAGAATTAATTGGGGGAATATGGACCCTGTCAAATACTATTGTGAAGGGAAACATACTGTTTTTATTTCAAGATGCTTTTTTAGCCCGGTTGGAAAATCCAGTTTAAGCTAGTTTAAACTTAAGCTGTGTCCAAACTGACCAAAGCTGCTCTAACTACACTATAAACAGTGAAACTGAACAATTCTTATTTTAAGACAGTTTTTCTACCTGATTTGACACCTAAATACTTAATTGGTGTAGTCAGGTTGATTCAGTCATGTTATTGAGAGGTAAATAAAAAAGTTGTAGATGTTACCACATGATGCACATTTTCTACAGTAGGTTATCTGACAAAACATTCTTACGTTTTTTGAAACTTTGTGGTAATGTGTTCAACCAACTGTTAGAAACCAACTACCATGTAAACCTGAAAGAGGCTGACTTAAGAAGCTTGTTAGATGTTACATGCATGTAAGACTAAAGTTGGACGCGTGTGTTTGTCCTACATGGCCACAGCTCAGAGCCTTTCAATGTTGTGTCAGTTGTCTGTTCACACACAGCTTTTATAGGCCAGACTACAGCTGTGTAGTCTGGCCTATAAGAGCTTTTTGAGAAAAGAAAAACTGTCACAACATTGAAAAGCACCGTGGATGACCAGAGATGGGGAGCTGAGCGCGACCGCCTCACGCTCCTCACTCAAACCCACTGTCATACGAACTGACATTTACAGCCAAAATACAGTAATATGATTTCTCTCATGATCTGAGAGGGACTCTGCTATTTATAATAATAATAAAAAAGCCTATTAGGATCCGATTCACTGATATCTTACATAAACATGGACAAGATGAATGAAAGCAAAGCACAGAACATAATACTCATCGTGCTTGCGGTATAACGTTTCCATTCTCCTTGAATCTTTATTAGATTCATTTGTGTTTAATTCAATATTCTGATCACATTAGCTGCCTATTAGTCACTCTTCATTTATATCAATAATGAAAATGAAAAGGAGATATTGGGATGTTCATCTTGATCTCATCTTATACAGACAGACCTTTAGGTCTCGTCCACTGCTTATATTGGCAAAGATCTGCTTGCTTAGTCAGGATGAAACCATCTGACCAACATGTGAAGTGACCAGCCAAAGTTTGCTTAGTTTATGTGCCGTTAGAGGTGAATTTTTCTGAAACAGATTATATATGGAATTTAAATAATGAATGAATTGTACAGAAAACACTATTAATTTGGAAACTGTAAAAACTTATTTCTGTTCTTCCAAAATAATATAGGCTTGTGTACAAGGCTCATGGATATCTAGTGAATTAGCTACTTAAGTACGAAGTACTTCAAACAAAACTTAAAAAAATATCTTTCAAAGATTTGATGTCTCTCTTCTGGACAACAGTGGCAAATCGTTTGAATATTTCATCAGATCGACAACATACTTTCCAGTTTTCTATGCAAAATGCATTAGATGGTCAGTGAACTGTGCTCTCTGAGGCTGGCATGAAAATTAAATTGCTGAGTTAGCATTGCACTGAAAACTCACACTAGAACACCATTAAATTAATTCTTCTGTGTTTCAGAATATTCACAATATATTGGGTAGAGGAAGAAATCACTAAAAGTGCTCATTTATTTTGCTCTGAGATACATCTTTGCCCTGTATTTAAATTTTTTTTTTTCTGTGCTGACTATTCAGAGACATGGAGCACTTCAAGAAGACTCAGAGTTTGGCCTTTTAGGGGACAGCAGGGTTTATTCTACATAACAATGACTTACTTCTGCTTTGTTGCCAGCTCTTGCGTGCCAACGAGGTGCTGATGCAATTTTGGGGGACGTATGACAGTGTGTGTGTGTGTGTGTGTGAGGCTGTGCCAGCACTCTCTGTGTTGAATGCCTCCTGAGCCTGCTGCAGAATGTGTCAGATACAAAGACATCATGCTTTCACGCTTTACAGGACAGATAGAGTGATATGACATAAATTAACAAAAATTAATAATATAATATCAATGGAAACTTTCAAATTGTGTTATAGTTGTGAGTGTGTATACGTGCCCTCCACTAATATTGGCACCCTTGGTAAACATGGGAAAAGGTGGCTATGAAAGTAAATCTGCATTCTAATATGCTGATTTGCTGTTTAAGTAACATTTCTTATTATCAGAATCAGAAAGAAAGAGCTTTATTGGCAGGGATGTTTACACATACGAGGAATTTGTTTTGGTGACAGAAGCTTCCACAGTGCAACAGAATGACAGTGACAAGACACAGATAATAAAAATTATTAAAAGAGGATAAGAAAATAGGATATAACAATATGCAAAATATTTTTTTTTAAAATACACAATATACAAAATAGAAAATATATGGTATTTGTGTCTACAGGCATGTTATGTACAAATGCAAGGAAATGTAAATATGAAATGTGTTAAACTTAAATTAAACATAAATTTAACTGTGTTAAATAAATAAATGTATAGTGTTTTGTATTACGCTTATTGTAAAGTTAACTGTTCAAGTTAATTGCCTGAGGGAAGAAACTGTTCTTATGCTTGGCCGTTCTATTGCTCATTGCTGTGTAGTGCCAACCAGACGACAACAATTCAAAGAGGAAGTGGCCTGGTTGTGGGGGTCCAGAATGATTTTGCCAGCTCTTTTGCAGTTCTTGGAGAGTGGGAAGGTTGTGCCAGTGATTAACTCAGCAGTCCAGACTATCTGCTGCAATCTTCTAAGGTTATCAATGTTGAAAACATTTGTGATGCTTAATTATTTTTGTGGAAATGGTGATACACTACCATTCAAAAATCTGGAGTAAGATTAAAAAAAGAAAAAAATTATTTTATTCAAAGATGCATTAAATTTATCAAAAGCAACAGGAAATACAAGAGATTCCTATTTCAAATAAATGCTTTTCTTTTGAACTTTCTATTCTTCAAAGAATCCTGAAATAATTTAACATGGCTTCTACAACAATTTGAAGCAGTTTTCAACTGCTGAACTGGATGCTTCAACTGATTTCAATATTTATAATAATATGAAATGTTTCTTGAGCACTAAATCAGCATATTAGAATGTTTTCTGAAAGATCACGTGACACTGATGACTGGAGTAATGGCTGCTGAAAATTCAACTGTGCCATCACAGATGTAAATTACATTTGAAAATATATTCAAATAGAAAATAATTATTTTAAAATGTAAAAATAACATGAGACTTTCCTTTTCCTCTTTCAAAAACACAAAAAATCTCAAACATTTGACCGCCAGTGTGCGTGTGTGTGTATATATATATATATATATTACTAAAGAAGGAGAGACAATTTGTTTTATAGATTAAATAATGATTAAATTTGACATTAAATAATGACATTAAATTTTTTTTACAAGGACAACAACAAAAAAAAAAGCACTCTTTGTTAAAAAAGAGTTTATTAAGAGTCCATTTTTTAAAATGAAATGAAATACTGGGTCAGTTAATTAGTGGAGGTGATCTGACAGCGTGATGATAACTGAAGATGGAGCAATCAGAAGCCCTAGTAGTTCAGAGACTGTAAAGCCCATCAAGACAGCTGTGGTGCTTTTAATCTCACAGACAGAGGCAGACAACCACGCATACAAACTAATGAGTTAAAATTCAGTATCAAAGGGTCAAGAAAGGTAAAGCTTTATTCAAGTCTGCCTTTTATGTTTGACTACAGATGGATTCAAAAGTAAACAAGGAGCTCAGAAGACTCTGATGATTTTGTAACTGCGGAGCCATCAGGGCCAGATACCACCCTAAACATATCACACCAGGTTTTCTTTGGATACTGTTTGATGCTGCACAATGACTAACAAGGATAGTTGACCCATAGCTAAGCCCTGCCTCAGAAACATTACTGACAAGTCCTGTCTAAGCTACTGCTTCTATCCGCTATAAATTTGTATTGAAATTATCCCAAAATATGGGGGTTGTTACTGGGTGACAAAGGAAAGATAGCTTTTTTTTCCTTTTTTTAAAAAAAAATCTTTATAAATCTTGAGAAGTGCAATTGTATCAGCCTTAATTCCAGGAAAAAAGCCCTACATTTGCTTTATGTTTTATCCTTGTGTCATTTACCTTATAGCCTATTTATTCAGGTCTTTGTATCAGCCATAAGGAAAGTGTTCACAGTAGTTTATTTTAGTCAAAGTATTGTAAAAAATATGTTCATACATTGTTTTCACTTTGCCTCCATTTAGACTTCAGACTTTCATTTTAATCCGGTGCATGTAAAAAAAAAAAAAGTAACGTAATAATATAATAATATGAATAATATTGAATATAATTACATTTTTTCATTTAGTTTAACTGAAACGATGAATATTTTAAACAAAGTTGCTAACAAATTGCTATTGCTAACAAACTTTGCTTGATAAAGCATGTAATCTCACCCTGTTAGTCCTTATTTATATGATAAGTCTTAATTAAATGTTAATTCTCTTCTAGGTTTTAGAACTACAAACTAAAAAATAAATAAAAAAAATCTCCCAACACGCTGTTATTAGATTTGACTGACATGTATAGTGAGGTGTGTGTGTTTGATGTTCTCATTCAGTCTTTGCAACTCCACAATGAGGATACAACCAAAGCACTGCAGTATGTTACCGGATTACTGCAAGCAATCACAGTCAGAGTAAATTATATTCTAAAACTTCTCTGCTAAGAGATGTTTAATTCATTTTACAAAGTGCAAAAGACAAATGGGGTTTATTTAAAATGTTAATCAAATGTTTTCAACATGTTGATGGTGTGAGACATAGAGAGAGAGAACTGAAATTCTGTATAGGTGTCTGCCGCTGTCGCTGCTGATGAAAGAAGGCTTTCATATTTCAGAGCATAAAAGTTTCATTGCTCTCACTCAATGCAGTGTTTCTCATGGATTATTTATCAAATGGGGAGTGGCTGTTTTTCATACGGCTAATCCGGTTCAGCACAGGTACAGGCTAATGGCTGTCTGCACACTCATCACCCGCAATAAATCTCTGAGCTCGTGAGCCACAGCAGGAAAGACATGTCTCATTCGTTTGACTCATGCTGGGAGGTCCAGAGAGGCGATGCAGTCGAGTGATCTATTTGTTTAGCTACAACAAGATCTGAAGGAGTGAAATTGCATAGAGACACATTTTAATCCCAAAACACTGTTTTTCAGATATTTATTTTACATCTAATTGTGCAGACCTACATGATATATTTGTAAGAAGGCTGCAGAAAATAACAATAGTTCATATTTTCATGCATTGCTTGATTATAATGTATGGTGCTATTCAGAAAGATTGTGTAGGTGCTTAAAAGAACATTTAAGGGGAGTTCACTAAGAATAAACTATATTAAGCTTATAGTGCCACTGATTTGCATGTGCAAGAAGCAAGATGGTTGCAGTTGCATTTGTATGAAACGACAGATCGATACAGTGTGGGCCGGCGTTTTTAATATACAGCATTGCCATATGATTTTGAATATTTAGAAATATCAGACCATTGAATGGCACAGCTGACCAATCAGAATGGAGTATTCCAGAGAGCCGTGAAAGAGTGCAACACTTGGACCCTGGAAGTACTCCATTCATTTTCTCCATAGGAAAATTGATTTTTAACAATAACTTACAAAAAACTTTAATGACAGATCTGTTGTTAGCTCAGAGATTGTTAATCAATTGTATATGCTTTTTTTTGCACCTCAGAATTATTTGGAATTAAACAGAATTATGTTTGTTTTTCTTACCTTTAGACTCATTTGTTGTTTAACTGGACTAATTTCAATCTTTGCACTCTCATTTGCTATCTCTTTCCTTTTACTCTCACATAAGCTGGTACTCATAATGTAACACTTAATCACATTATCTGAATCCTGTATAACATTTGTAAAATTTCAATCAAGTTTTGATCATGTTTGCTTTACTTTTATTATGATCCCACATATGACCCTGGGAACATAGGAATGACCCCAAGCTGAAGGCCCACTGACTCCACACAACTATAATACGACTTGATACTTAATGAGTTTTTTTTCTTTATAACCTCCTTGTTCTGTTGGTAATTCAACTCAACATATATGTGCTTTCATTCATAGTTGTGCTTAATGTTACCACTGTCTCGGGTGCAAATTAGGGTTTGGTGCTTCTGTTGTGGAGAATAAATGCAAATGTCTGTCCAGTCATATTTAAATGCACGGTTTTCACTGTTAGCCTTCCTTTTCTTTAGATCTGACAATGTGGAACAGGCCATTGTTGTAGCTTTTCCGACACGTATTTTGCTAACAGCACTCGGCAGCATGAATTAGCTGAGATATGTCAACGTCTTTACATTAGGACTGGAGATTGTTGTCACAGTGATGCCATTGTGCTGATCTGATTGGTTGTCACATGCCAACAGTAAATAAAAGAAGGGGAATGAAATTGCTGACTTTTTTCTTTTTAATGATTCTGTTGCATTCATTTAACACATGAGTAGTTAGTAGTTTAAAGGGCCATTCACACTATGCTTTGATTCACATATGCTTATACAATCACTTAGGCCCCGTCCATACGGAGACGCGTTTAGCTATATACGCATTCATTTTGTATCGTATAGGCGTTTCATCCACACGGATCCGGCATTTTGGGAGAGTGAAACCGATATTTTTTAAACCGGGTCCATACTGACGCGAGTATCGAAAGTATCGATACTCAAACAAAAAATATCGATACTAAGGTGTGTTTTATTTACCAGTGATTTTGTTAATTCAACAACAAAAACAAAAAATTATATAATGCGTACATGCATTGAATTGGACGAATAACCTTTGTTAACAACGATACTGCCTTGAAAAATATCGGTATCGTATCGAAAACAAAATAAGTGGTATCGCCCATCCCTAGTAGCTCTGTGGCAGAATTACAGCGCCACATACTGGTCTGCTACATCGTTTTGTGGTTTCGTGTGGACGCAGATATTTCTTGAGACGAGGGGAAAAAAGGATCAGACAGGGAAAGCTCTGGCTTCGTGTGGACGTAGCCTTAGTCTCTGTCCAGATTTAATTGTCCTTCGGGCAGAATCCAGACTGGAGTCCGCCTACAGAGTATCCCTAGTTTAGTGAAGAATAGTTGCATTGGACCCAGAAAAAACACGGACTGAAAAAAACAAGCTGAGAAACTTCAAGTCTCTGGAGATTTTTTTTTTCATTCTACACATTCATAAAAAAACAAACACTTCTGTATAATTTATTGTGATTGTGGACTGTATCAATTGCATGCTGACCAGTGCAACTGCTTTAAATAATGCCTTCAAAAAGTCATTTGCGGTTTACAAAACACACACTTGCAAGATCTTCCAGCGGCACTTGAAACTTTGGTTTTGTGTGGACGCAGATATTTCTTGAGACGAGGGGAAAAAAGGATCAGACAGGGAAAGCTCTGGCTTTGTGTGGACATAGCCTTAGTCTTTGTCCAGATTTAATTGTCCTTCGGGCAGAATCCAGACTGGTGAAGAATACAGTTTAGTGAAGAATAGTTGTATTGGACCCAGAAAAAACACGGACTGAAAAAAACAAGCTGAGAAACTTCAAGTCTCTGGAGATTTTTTTTTTATTCTACACATTCATAAAAAAACAAACACTTCTGTATAATTTATTGTGATTGTGGACTGTATCAATTGCATGCTGACCAGTGCAACTGCTTTAAATAATGCCTTCAAAAAGTCATTTGCAGTTTACAAAACACACACTTGCAAGATCTTCCAGCGGCACTTGAAACTTGAAGGAGTTTTTAAAAAAATGTGATCTGACAGCCGCCATATTTCTTGCTTTCTCCACCTCTCACCTGTGGGCATTGATATTCCCTCCATCTCTTCTAAGCCTCCGTATTCTGCCTGCCTTTCAATCTCTCAGTCTGGCAAATATTGATCTAGCAAAATGACTTCTCAAGGTTAGGGTTCTAGTTTGTGTGCTACAGTAGATAAGGCGAGGGGCTTGTTATTTACCGCCTGCACTACTGAAGCCCGCTGTGTGACAGGTGGAAGTCTGAGGTTTGCAAAATATTTTCCATCATGAATTGTGTACTGATGTGGGGTTTTGTTTTATCCTTTTGTCTTGGCTGGATGTTTTTCAGGAAGTCACGCTACAGCTGTATCGCTACTGAATCTTGAATGATTTGTTGTGGTATGAAGGGAGCTCTGTGCCCCCCCCCCCATTTCTGTAGCTTTTCCTGCACTAATTTATATGACTAATGGCCTCATATTTGCGAGACTCTGTAAAGCATCAGTATCATCTTTAGCCGCTGTGTTGTTCATATTTTGCTGCTATAATTAGGATTCACGGTTGTGCGTATCAGAGCCCCACTGCTTATGAAATTACTGGGAAAGATTTTTTTCCCCAGACCACAAAAGTGCCAATAATTTATTCAGAAAAATAAGATATTAATAAAACATCGGCAATCATTTTATGAACATGTTGATGCAAAGGCATTCTCAATCTGAAAGCAACTTCAGAGCAATTACCTTCTATTCACAGTTTAGCCCTGGCCCCAAAGCTTTCATCATTCAATTGAGAAAGATACGATTGACATTTGCATTCAAAACAGTTGCCTTGGACTATCTTTTTTTGTTCCTGTTTATCATCCACCCACGTCTACCTATTTTTAACCTTCCTCACATGATAGAAATTAACAACTATTTATCGCCCATCACAGATGTGTTTGTATGTCGTAAGACACAGTTTAGCATATTCAATATGGCATGCATTATCATAGAAATTAAATATGCTATATATATATATACAGTGGGGAAAGTATTTAGTAAAACACCAATTTAGTCAGCCACCAATTGTGCAAGTTCTCCCACTTAAAAAGATGAGAGAGGCCTGTAATTTTCATCATAGGTATACCTCAACTATGAGAGACAAAATGAGAAAAAAAAAATCCAGAAAAATCACATTGTAGGATTTTTAAAGAATTTATTTGCAAATTATGGTGGAAAATAAGTATTTGGTCAATAACAAAATTTCATCTCAATACTTTGTTACATACCCTTTGTTGGCAATGACAGAGGTCAAACGTTTTCTGTAAGTCTTCACAAGGTTTTCACACACTGTTGCTGGTATTTTGGCCCATTCCTCCATGCAGATCTCCTCTAGAGCAGTAATGTTTTGGGGCTGTCGCTGGGCAACACGGATTTTCAACTCCCTCCAAAGATTTTCTATGGGGTTGAGATCGGGAGACGGGCTAGGCCACTCCAGGACCTTGAAATGCTTCTTACGAAGCCACTCCTTCATTGCCCGGGCGGTGTGTTTGGGATCATTGTCATACTGAAAGACCCAGCCACGTTTCATCTTCAATGCCCTTGCTAATGGAAGG
>NW_015505183.1:2555205-2561168 GCF_001515645.1 Sinocyclocheilus grahami
TGAATGGTGAAATCAGTTGGTTGAAAGTCTGTTCATTTTAGTTCTCATCACAAATGCTGCATGTGTTGCTCGCATCAGTACATTGATCTGCAGTGAGTGGCAATATTAGCATGATTTTAGCAATGCCAGCCAGATGAGGTCTTTTCATCAAATGTAAATATGACAGGCTTCGACTTTTTAGATCATATTAAGCTAGAAGTTGAGCCAAACATTTCAGAACATGCTGTGAAACAACATCTCACAAATTATGCATAGCATAAAAATGTAGTCTGCATTCTGTGTTCAGGGCATGTAGCATTTCATGGATGCTAGGACTCTGAATTCGATACATCCTTTTATGGTTTAATGAAAGCCTGAGATGAAAAGGATCACCCAGACATGGACAAATATGTTAGTGAAACCACAAGCTAAATGATACATTGTATTCTTTAAAGGCTTCCAAAAAATCTTACACAGTCAACCCCATTGCTAGGCAGATTTATAGTGTTTAGTATGTGTGCTGTGGTGTGTAACTTTTGACACAACATGCTTTAATGTCTTCTTCCCTTGAAGGGTCAGTCATGGCATCCATGTGGTGCCCTAGATCCTATTGACACAGCTGGCAGGAGGGACAGAGAGGGCATCGGCAGTCAGTTCACCTGACAAACACCTCAAGGGCTTGAGCACTTGAAATCCGATATGTTCATGTAGCCTTAGGGACTCTGGGCACTACCGTGACCTTTTTATTTTGCTTGACTTTGGAGATATTTTGCCAAGTGTTATCCCTGCAACACACTGAATGTAAACCCTGGCCTGCGGTGATCTGATAGATGTCTTTAGTGACAAAGTGAGGAGCATAAAGCAGCTGGTCAAAAAAATAATTATTGGTTGTGTTCATTAGTGGGAATAAGAAACAATACTTGGATTTGACTAAGCACACACCAAGAGGATTCTGAAAATCAATAGTCATGTAGAGTTCATCTGAAAACGAAAAATTAATGCTTCCATTGATTTGGACTGCAGGGTAATATCAGTTGTTGATCATTATTAAGTATTTGAGGTAGATGGAAAATTATTTTGAAGATGAAGCCTGGGGACACCACAACACCGCAAGCCATCACTTTTATGAGATCTTTAACATTTTAAAATCGTATCTTTTATGACTATCCCCTTAATATACTGGATACAGTCTTAATGAAACAGGTAAAACATTTGTTTGAGTAACAGTGAAGAACTGCACTCTAGTACAAATATATCACTCTTTATCGATCAATCTGTCTATTAGGCATTGGGTATCATGAATTAATTCTAGGTTAATGCTAATTTCTACATACTGTACACTGCTGTTCAAAGGTTTGGGGTCGGTAAGATTGTTTAATGTTGATGAAAGAAGTCTAATGCTCACCAAGGCTGAATTTATGTGATCTAAAATAGAGTATAAACTGTTCAATTGTGAGATATTATTGTAATTTAAAATAATATTTAAATTTTAATATATTTTATAAGTAATTTATTCCTGTGATGGCAAAGTTGAATTTTCAGTAGCCGTTACTCCAGTCTTCAGTGTCAAATGATCCTTCAGAAATCATACAAATATGCTGAACTGATGCTCAAGAAACCTTTCTTTCTATTGTTAATGTTGAAAACAGTTGCGCTGCTAAATGGTTTTTTAGAAACTGTGATACTTTTTAAAGTACTGACCCCAAACGTTTGAATACCTTTAACATTTAAAATTTTAGAACTGACCAATAGCTATTGCATCACAAAGAAATATTATTAACAATCATGCATTTATTTTAACCTATATTAATGTAGTTGTGAGTTGAATTCATTGAGTTGAATTCAAACTTATTTACATTTTTAAAAAGATAAAGTGGATAAAAGATTTGGTGCAAAAGTGTTTATTTTTAACCAAAAGAATCTCAAACACCATGGTGATTTTCCATCAGCATGTCAAAATCAATACTGGTTTCAGGAACAGGATAAAGAAAGATTTTTTATATTGTTCCGTTTTCTGCTAAAGAGAAGCAACATAGTTTATATTGATCTGTTAATATTTCTCTCTCTGTTTAGAGTACACTATAAAAAGACTCAAATGTAGCCATTACGTACGAGTATGCAGAATTTCAGGTACATATAAAGTACATACGTCTCCCTTTTAGAACGTATTTGATATTAAAGGCGAGTGTCTCGTATGCTGTACTAGTCTACAGATGATTTTGTACACACGGCTGTCAAAGGCTAAAACAGCTTCAGCCTCCATACACACTCTGAGATTATATGATGAAGAGCTGCTACTAAAACTTTGTTCATTGGGATCAAACCTTACGTGAGCGATGCCTCCACAAACCTGCAGTTTCTCTGATTCATTTCTCAAAGCTTCTTTTATATTGAACAAAAAATTATGAGATCAAAAGGTTAACAGATTTTCTCTTTCAGTTGTTTTCTCCCCATCTCTTCTACTTCAAATGAAAATCTTTAAAGTGGCACTTAGAAAACATCCACAAGGAATTCTCATTTTTATTTTAGAACAAAATTTACAAAGCCATTCAAACAGTCTGTATTGTAGGTAATTATTTCTTTTAAACTCAACTTCAAAAAAATCATGAATATTCAAAATACACTTTTGACTTCACTGCTGTCTCTCATTATATACAAATATGTACAGGCAAGGAAAGTCAGCGTCTCACAGTCGTATGTATCTGTACTGAAAAAAGAGCTCTCCATATCTGTTTGTATGTAAGTAATTGTATAAATGCAACCAGACCTGGTCCAAACCTGGTTTTTGTGATTGGCTGGCTGGCAGTCTTTAGAACGCTCAGACCGGTTGCTCAAATAGAGGTCCCATGGCTTGGATCAATGGCTTCTGGGATGGGTCCCCTGGGCATTGCCTGGTAAGAGATTGGCATCGGTGTCTTTACGGGGCTCTGGCGGAAAAGGCCTCCGTTGGGCGCCCGGTGTTTGCAGCGCATGGAGGGTGGCAGAGTGCAACTGCTGAGAGGGAGGGGGAGGCTCCGTCCGGGCACGCGGCCGACCCCAGGACCCTCCTGGAGGAAGGAAGTCACGGACAGGCCCCCAGGGGGGAAATCTCTCATGGCTTCCTGGGAGCTCTGCTGTGGCCGCATGCTGCCCATGTCCAGGGCAGAGATCTCCAGAGACTGACCTGGCAGCTGCTTGTGTGCCAGATCGTCCTCCATCAGCCCACTCAAACGCTGGTGAACCTGCTCCAGATTCACCTCTTTGTCCTGGCAATGACAAAGAAACAGGGAGATTGAGACAGAGTCTAAGGCGAGGGGAAGATGAAAGGGTGGGAATTGATTTGTGGGGTGGAAAAAGGCAAGAAAGAAAGAATAAGCGAGAAATGAAAAGTGGACGGGCACTGGAGCAAGAACAGATGTGAATGAAAATGACGTGGAAGTGTGTGCAATCTTTTAGAAAAGAGCAGAAGGTGTTTACCAGGGGCTCCAACAATCACATCAGCTCTGATTAATGATACCAATTACACAGCGTACTACTGACAGCACAGAATAATCTTATAAAAATAAAATAAAATCCATCTCTACTCCCACCCGCTCCAGCAAGCAAAAGGTCGGAATTGCAAAAAAAAGCTTCATATCGGAAAAGTTACGAAATTAGAGAAATCACTGATGCAAATGAGAGTGAGTGCAGGGAAACATGGGCCATAAATTTAATTGCAAACACATGCTTTGGTGCTTCAGTGTTTCGGGCTTATTTCAGAGGAGCCTTGAAAGGAGCCTTCTTCATTCTTTGATACGCACTGCCGTGAAATAGCTTCGGTCATGCGTCAGTGATGCCGTGGCGTGCCCCTTAATGAAAGAATCAAGCCAACATTGACAGGCTGCTAACTGCTTACATTTTTTCCCACACAGTCATTTAATTCTCATGCCATGCATCCTCCATAATAGAATGAGGAGGATGAACTTGATACTGTCAAGCATTCATTCAACACCGATAACTGTTACATCCAGGACTACTCTTTTAATCACTGTTCTTCTTCTCTGTTTTATGCAAGTCAGTTCAGTAATACATCCTTTCCATTTAATGGGATAGTTTCCGTTAAAATAATTCCGTTATCATTTACTCACTCTCATGTTGTTCCAAACCTGTATTACGTGGAACACAAAAGATGATTTTGGACCCCACTGACTTTCATTATACGGACAAAAACATGCTTTAAAATATCTTCTTATGTGTTTCGCAGCTAAAGCAATCCATTCAGGTTTGGAATGACACAGGAGCGAGTAAATTAATTTTCACTTTTGGGTGAACTGGTCCTTTAACGCAATTGCAGAGGTCTTAGGTCTCTAGCACGGTCGATACCAGCGAATCAGCTGTATATTCTACAGTTTTGTAGCGTTTATGGGTAATTAGAGGTGTCACATTATGAGACTATGTTTCTGAGTCATAAGATCAATGAAGAGATAATTACTGCAGAGCTCATGCAGCTGTAGTAGAAAGTCTGAATGTGGCTCTAATTAAAAATGCATTAATTCACCATTAAAATACACCCAATTTGGGGCACTTACAGCTGTGACAAACAACACAACTGGAGGCCAGTCTCCTTTTGGATTCCAGATTGCAATATTTTGGGACATCAGTGTGGCCACTGAATGGGTGATCTGATGGATGACAATCAGATGATGAATATGATGAGTATGTGGAGCAAAATGGATAGGCACACAGTGGGATTCCAGTTAGTGCTGTTTTGGCAAAGAGATTCCATGAATAAAATCATCACTTTGCAGTCTCTAAACAGAAAGTACTTATTACTGAGTATGTGGAGCGAAATGGAGAGGCACACAGTGGGAGAGGCACACATAGTGCTGCTTTGGCAAAGAGATTCCATGAGTAAAATCATCACTCTAAACAGAAAGTACTTATTAATCCACACAACATGGATGAATTAATGTCTCTGACTCTGCCTGTGTCTCTGTCATCAGTTAGTTCTCTTTGCATGAGTGAGTCATAAATACTTCTCCACCCACATATATAATCTGATTGATCTGGAATCCTAACCCACTCCAGGAGGACGCTTGTCCTTCCTCTAAATGACTCTACATTGTCAAGCCCTGTTCACCCCACTGACAGGTATTCCTTGCTCAGGTCTCGGCTGACCTGTGTAAAAAGCCTGCGTGTCTTCCCAGTCTCTTTCTCTCTCTGGCCAAACGTCCCGTGTGCATCCTGCAGCAGTTGCAATTTCATTATATGCCAATGACCCAGACGCCATCTCCAGAGTGCAGCCCTTAGTGTCCTGTATGAGACCACAGAGAACCCGTGACTGCCTAGACATTGGCATATAATTGCAATAAGAAGACACAGAGAGGGATATAAAACGTAAAATGTGTAAAGTTGGTTATCGTGTGGTTCTTATTGCTTGCCAGAGCTCCAATTACTCCCTGCTTACAGTGTATCATAAACCAAACAAAACCATACACAAAAGAAACACTCAAATTGTACAGGAATACGGCAGACTGAGCACCTTAAAGCAAGAACAAGGAGCTGGTTGGTGAAAGCAATATAGTCTGAAAGCTAGTAAAAGATCTTATCTCTTTATGTGCTGTTAATTCAAATCCAGTCAAATTTCAAGCAGTTGACAAATGGTAGTCATAAAACAGATATCTGATCATTATTATTCAACAATGTCTGTAAAATGTAATACTATGTTATCGACAATCAACGTTCCTGAACTATAATATGTGGTTTATGAGCTATTGCTCTCACCAACGTGCTTGCCTCAGCTCAAGATATCACCAAAGGGAAAAGAGAGAAGGAGAGGAGACAAGGACGGAAGAGTAACTGCAGAACACTTGAACATAAGTCAATAAGTCACTGGCTTTCTCACTGCACACACTTTAGTTTAGGGATCCAGGTACAACCTTTGCCCTAACAACCTAGCAGAAGCAGCAGAAGTAGTATAATTGAGTGATATTGCAAATTGGGGATGTTTGTATGCAGAAAGCTAC
>NW_015505183.1:2561367-2562208 GCF_001515645.1 Sinocyclocheilus grahami
AAAATTCTGTGAACGTTTTCTGTGATTCCAAACTCATATGAATTCCTTTCTTCTGTGGAACACAAAAGATGATATTTAGAAGAACATTTTAACTGTTTGTGGCCATTATAAAACCAATGGGTCCCAAAATTTTCAAGTTCCAATAAGGACATAAAAGAAGCGAGAAATTATTTAAAAATATGGCAAAATAAAACTAACATAAGATGTTTTCTGATCTTAGAAAACTAACATCAATCTTCACTGGTTGTAAACAAACGGCATAACATTTGAGGTTGGATCATATGGGTTAATTTCATGCTACTTTTATGTCTGGTTTGAGCTTAAAAGCTGGATCCCATTAACTTTCATATAAGACAAAAACAGCTTAAAGTCACAACAAAACAGAAGTAGAGGAAGAATGTTTCTCCCATATTGTGATCTCTATCTAAGTGTAACAGATTATTGAAAACGAAAAATTTAAACCATTGGTTGTTGATAGGGTTTCAAGATGTGGATGATGCACTCAAAAACAAAGGCAGATAAATGCAAGCATGCAGGGTGGCGTTTAAGCGGACTAAATGATCAAAGAAGTCTGGCATTCATCACCAGAGAGAAGTCTGTTGTTTCACTGGAAATGTAATTTAGGACATTTTGATTCAAAATTAAGAGGTCAAAATGTAATAAAATAAACATTTCCCCTAATGACATTCAAATTAAGATAAATAATATCATATATTATGTTTCACAGAAAAAATAAAGTCATACAGGTTTGGAACAACATGAGGGTACATAAATTATGACTTTTTCATTTTTAGGTGAACTACCCTTTTAAATAACCAAAGATTTGATCTGCTTTTTTTTT
>NW_015505183.1:2563974-2564433 GCF_001515645.1 Sinocyclocheilus grahami
AAGGACAGATGATGAAAGAAAAAGGGAAACAATCCATCACAGTCATGCACTGTGATGTTTGCGAAGCTTTGGGGCTGATATTGACTTGAAATGATTGAAATGATGGTATCTATCCTTCAGCCAGTTTAACGACTTGCATCGTTCTTTCTGATCATATTGCACATATACACTCTGAAAGGAAGCGCTCACTTCTGCGAGAAGAGATCTCTGTAGGGGCTGCCGTGCTGCAGAGCCAGGCCGTATCCTTTGCTGCTCATGCTGTTTCCTGTGACCACCAGCGTACAATCATCATCTGTCAGAGCGGCATACTCTAACACTGCCATGTCCCACAGGAAGGCGTACGGATCCCGTTTCACCTGAGAGAAACCACACATATGCACACACACGGTTCAGTGTTTAAATTGCTCATGTATGGCTGAACATCACGGCAGGGTTTTGTGTTTTTGATAATCATAACGT
>NW_015505183.1:2566108-2566687 GCF_001515645.1 Sinocyclocheilus grahami
GACCCTGATTAACAGGAATGGTGCTGATTTGAAAGGTTTGAGCTTTTTCAGTTTCATAATAGCTCCTCATAATAGCTTCAGGTGCTGTCTATGCAGTTTTTACTGGGTCAGTTTAGTTGCCCAATTTGAAAAACCTATTGGTTTTCTCAAATTAATTATTCAAAGGACTAGATTTACTGTTTGATCTATCACTGTTAACATGCTAACTCGTATTATAGATGTTTTGTTTTATGAAAGCAGTAACACATTAACTATAAATGTTAAGAACCTGACTATGTATCAATCTACTGATGTACCTATTTTTTGACAGTAGGAAAACCAAATTTGCCTGTAAATGTTTTTATTTTTATTTTCTATATCAGACTTTTATCACCGACATTATAGATTCCAGTTCAAATGTCTGGGATCAGTAAGATTTTTTAAATGTTTTAAAGTCTCTTATGCTCACCTAGGCTGTATTTATTTGATCAAAATATGGTAAAAACAGTAACACTGTGAAATATTATTACAAAATACCTGTTTTCTACTTGAATATATTTTAAAATGCAGTTTATTCCTGTGATGGCAAAGCTGAATTTT
>NW_015505183.1:2566697-2567099 GCF_001515645.1 Sinocyclocheilus grahami
ATATATATATATATACACACACACACACACACACATATTACAATTTAAACCTGGAAATGTCCATTGGTTATGGTGCCATTTCCACAACATAAAAATGACAAAATTCTTGAGTGATAAATGTCCATACACTACTGGACATTGTTAGCAAACACATTAAACTAGTGAGGGTGTGAAATGTTTGCTGTAAGATAATTTATTTTCTAGTCCACAGGGACAAAAGTGGCCATAGTTGAAGAAACACTCATATACATGTGAATCTTTTGGCCAATTACTGGAAGTTTAACTCTTCAGCATGGATGGCCTAACAATAGCATTATTCAACACCATCCAAAGTGCATGGGTGCAGCCGTACAGGCTTCAATTTCTCTGTGTCTTATCTCTTTTCATTATTCTGCTTAAGAA
>NW_015505183.1:2568268-2569274 GCF_001515645.1 Sinocyclocheilus grahami
ATGCAGTTTATTCCTGTGATGGCAAAGCTGAATTTTCAGCAGCCACTACTCTAGTCTTCAAATTATCAAATCTTTGATCAAATGATCAAAGAACAATGTATTTGAAATATAATTTTTTTGCAACATTATAAATGTATTTATATTGGGTCTGTATATATAAAAAATAAACAGACGCAATGATATTTAAAGGTCCTTAGCATCATAAAGTTTGAAAACCCTTTGATTACGCTACATATGTGGACTCTTGATCCCCACTCCCCACCTCATCTGTAAGTAACAGGACTGTGTCTGATACCTTGCGGATGCCTTCAGCAGGAGAGGTCACAGAGTTGTCCTGTCCCTGATTTTTATTGATAGTTCTCCACAGCTCGGCGAAAGTGCTGTCTTGCTCCAAGGGGTTCGTGCCCTTCACCCTGAAATACTCGAACACAGCAGAGTCTCTCACCGTTCCGTAGCTCAGCTCTGTCTGCTTGGAAAGGTCTTGAAATGTTCTGGATTCAGAAGAAAAGTAATAAAAGATATACAAGGGACATATATTATTTAACGTGCACATTATACTAAAATTAAAACAGACATGACAACAGAGTGTGGAAGAATGGAAATTTAGCTAATTAACATACTGTATGTGAAGAATGATTGATGTCTTATTGATATTCAGAATGTGTTTGCTAAATTGCTGAACACTGTGTTCACTGGCATGTGCTGGATGATTTGATTTATTATTTTAGTTTTTAAACAATCTGGAGGTCTAGATATGCCTCAAACAACAACAACAAAAAAAGCTGTGAATGGTACATTTCTCAACCTACCTAAACAGTGTGAAAAAAGCATCAGACAATTAAAATCATACTCTCACTGGAACCAACCATTTAGACATATCATATAGTGCTTTTCAGCCAAATGAATAACATGTAACAGTGTACACACATAGATAATATTATTTCACTCTATTTTTGAATTGCTCTCTTAGAATTAGAGTGAGCAAAGCTTTATTAGCATGACTGTA
>NW_015505183.1:2569284-2590792 GCF_001515645.1 Sinocyclocheilus grahami
CATGAAAATGCATTTCGAGGCCCTGATGTTCCTGATATGTGAATTGCCGGCGAGCTTACCTGCCTAAAGCTAATTAGTATGTGAGCAGAGCGTCGGTACGAGTTGAAAATATGAATGCAAATTATAGTCTTATTATTTCACTCTATTTTTGAATTGCTCTCTTAGAATTAGAGTGAGCAAAGCTTTATTAGCATGACTGTACATTTTAAAGAACAGAACATTCATACCTCTTACTAGTTCAGAGACTAAATTAAATGAGGTGAAATAAATCACAATTAATGGAATGAAATATTTGTAAAACAATGGATATAGTGCAAATAGATTGGATTCAAATCTAAACAATTAGCAAATGTCCATGTTTAGCACTGGTGCTAGTGTTACATGTCCTCAGGCTATAGAATACCATTACTTGCTATGGAGACAGTTCATTTAAAAAAAAGTTTAGAATCTGAAATATATATATATATATATATACATACATACACATTCAACATATGCTCTCTCTTCTCTGAAATAAAATAGAAACATTAAATTAAATTGATTAAAACCCTGGCGATGTGTCCTTCACCTCTTGATGACACTATTCCTCTCAAATGCGCTCATGAATCACAGAGGTGTGAGGTCGAGCTACTGATACGCTGCATTTCAATAGAGTAATTTGGGGGTTAATGAAAGTCCCTTATCTTACACTACCATTACTGCTTGAACTGGCTCTGTAAGTACCAATCAGGGCCAGCCCAGGCTCTGTTGGTGCCCTAGGCGAGATTTTAGATCCCCCTCCATTAAAAAAAACATACTGATAAGTATAAACATAAATAAGTAGTAAATAAATTGTGATAATAAATAAACAAATGTGAAGATTAACACAAAAATTAAATTAGAAATGAAATCAACAAAAAAGTGCAAAAAAAAAAACGATTATATTTGTAAGTAGTTTCTAATTGAATCTGTTAAAATATCGAAGAGACTAGACATGAGCTATACTCCCAAACAGAGAAATGCAACCCACAACTATGCCTACAGTGACAAGTACTTATTACAACAAAGAGAAATATGAGAAATAATGCCTAAAAGAGTCTAACAGACAACAAAGGCAACAAAATAAAGGCTACATATTGTAATTTATTTGTATGTGTTAGCCAGCAAGCTAGCATACCCATTTCATTTCCATTTTGTGCATTCAGTGGAAATTGGCATACTTAAATTTAAATTATTTTAATTCATGAATGCTAGATTATAGTCCTAGTCATGGTCTCTTTCAAAAGACATTTAGTGCACTTTTGGTGAATTAAAATCAAGCAGTAATGGAACTGAAATTAAAACAACATTACAGAAGTTTACATTTATTTTAAAGAAAATAAAGTAAAATTAAATAAGCAGTTAACTCAAGCAAAAACGTTGCACAGTGTCAGTGTTGCCAGTTAAGATGTTCTAAAAAGGCTATTTCAAAATACTGCATAAACATCAAGGGCAAATACACAGTGATTAACTTGTGATTCTTACCTCTATTTTGCTCTTTTTTCTGCTCCTCTTTTTTTTGCATTGCTTCCTGCCTTTTGCCCCTGATCATTTTCTTATTTCACTCTTTTTTTATTTATAATTTTTTTTAGAAATGATCCTTTCAGAGCACATAAATGGCAAAACTATGCTTGCTCCAATCATGTGTTATGATTATGTATTATAATTACGTCATGACGCAGAAAGTGTTTAAATTAGTCCAACATGACATGTTGTCAAATCTTATGATGTTACGTTGATGTCAATTTTACTTTATTCTAACATTATTTTAATCAGTTCGATGATCGATCAGTACTAACATTTTAATTGTCAGTATTTGCTTAATATATGGGTGTAGGAGCGCACGATGGTCTCGGAAGAAGTTTTCCGAGAAAACTTTCGTGCGGCGCCCCCCCCAGTCATTTTGCGCCCTAGGCAACTGCCTATGTCGCCTATGCCACGGGCCGGCCCCTGGTACCAATCCAACAGCATGAAAATATTTGGCTGGTTTACATCTGCTCATCTGCCTATATACAGTATTTGCATGTAGTATGTATGCATGTTTTCTATTAAAGTGATTAAAAATGTGTGGGCTGGAAAGCTGCTTTGTTAATTAACATATTGTGAAAAGCTTTAATAAATTTAAACTGTAGTGAAAATGTAGCAATTGGTAGGGTGTAAATGGTTTTAAAATGTGTTTTCAGTTTAGATGTCTGTGGCCTGATTATAACAATCACAGAAATTGCTGTCCCCACACTGAATGTACACTTCAAAAGGGTCTAGAAAAAAATACAAAATCATTGGTTTTTCTTTTGCATGGTGGAAAAAGTGCAAAAGTACAAGAAAGTTAGAAACGAGACCAATGGGCGAACAATACTCTCTACTGCAGATTATAACAATGAAAGAGCTCATGCAACAATCAATCCCTAATGAAAAGGCAGACTAGACACAACAACACTAAAACTGCCACAAATAATGAATGAACGCATAAACACGATGTATTCATTAATTATTTGAATTATTTGGAGGAAAATAATACCCCCTGACAAAATACAGTTCTAAATGATTTTGCCGCTCACAGCTGCTGCCTTCCATCTGCAACTTCCAATGCCATGCAGCCCATGTTTGATGTTTTTAGGGCAGCCGGCTGCTCTTCTCTCTTGCGTAATGACACTGTGTGACTTCTCGTTCTGGTTTTAGTGGGGAGGGATTTCATGTTGAGATAAGCATCTTCCATCACCCTTGACAAGGCTTTTTAACAGGACCACACAATTATTTGCAGATTCAATGAGTCAGATTGTTAATCTTGAGAAGATAAAATCAGAACAATTAATTCGTTTAATTACAGTGACACTACCACAGCTGGAGGAGAAAAAAAAATGATATCATCTCATTGTATTTATGATATAGCCTTTTATACTCCAAACCCTGCTGAGCAGCTTTTGTACAGTTTTAACTTTCCTGAAAAAATGTTGCAGTTCTGAAATTGAAAATTTCTTTTGAGAGCTGTGGCAAAGCAGTTTATTGTTTTCATTCAAGATTTAACATTCAACATTTCAAAGATTTAGTTTGAAAGAACTTAATATGTATTCAGAAAGAACACATTAAATTAATCAAAAGTGAAAGCAAAAAAATGCTATTTCTATTCTATTCTAATAGATACTGTTCTTTTGAACTTTCGATTTATGAAAAAATCTTGAAAAAAATATAATAAATCATAAATAAGTAGATAAATAAACAAATAAGCAAAGCAACACAATGTTTTCAACATTGATCATAATAAAACTGTATCTTGTGCACCAAATCAGTGTATTAGAATGATTTCTGAACGATCATATGACACTTAAGACTGGAGTAATGAATGCTGAAAATTCAGCTTTTCTATCACAAAAATAAATTACATTTTGAAATATAATCAAATATAAAGGAGTTATTTCAAATTGTAAATATATTTTACAATATTACTATTTCATTGCTATTTTTGATCAGCCTTGGTGATCATTAGAGACTTCTTTCAAAAACATTTCAAATGAACGCCAGTGTAAATCAGTGTCATTAGCAATTCTATTTTTCTTTCTTCAGGTTTTAACATGTTAAAAAACAATTAAAAAATGTGCTTGCGTCATGCCAGCTATCTTATTGAGCCTAATTTGGTCTCTAATTTGACCCATGCGGACAGATGCACCATCATTATACTGAGATGAGATACAGAATGCTATTAATATACATTTTGGAGTTCAGTCGACAAAACATGGATTGAGCAACACTATAACTCTATAATTAGTTTCTATAATTGATTTCTATTATAAGTTCCTGTTTCCACTGGTTCTTGTGCAAACAGAATGAAGTTTATAGTCTGCCTACAGTGAAAAATTATAGAGATAGCATGTATGAGGTCACAGTCTCCATTGTGCAATAATTAAAAAATAAAAAAAAGTAATTTATAAAGTTGTAGTTAATGACCACCAGTTACTCTTTAGCAACTTACAATTACTACTAAAAATAAATAATGTGTTAAAAAAAACATGAATTTAATTATGACCTGTGATCCAGGTGCTACTTTAGACAACACACTTCAGCAAAGAATGAGTAATGAGCTGTTAACACGGAATGTGTTCTTGCATTCAAAAATAACTAGACGGTATGCAACTGAATGGAACAGAATGAATGCAGGGGTCATTGGATGTGTTTTCAATCACTGAAGTGTTTTTAACTTGACATACTGAAGATAAAATGTGCTCACTGTGTGAGATGCTGAAAAAAACATGGAGAAACGACAAAATTGCCAAAGATGTCCACCTGAGGCATTTACATAAACCAACAATGAAAAAAACTGAATTAATAAATAGTTTTTATTTTTTTGGATCAACTGAATATACTTTTATTGTCCTATTGAGGAAAAAAAGTTAGAGCTACACATATATAACTGCAATATAAAATAAATCACATAAAAATGTATAAATTACTAAACAAATGTTGTAAAAATAAATCTCAAATATGTTTAAATAATCTTAATTAGATTTTTTGTAAGCAGATATTGATCTGTATGCTTCAGTTTGCAATCAATTTAATCAATTAATCAGAATATTATGTAAAATGTTTCATTGACTGACAGTCCTAAACATGTAATGCAATTTCCCAGGGTATCTAGCGGGTAAGTACAAACTCCTTGCCTCTGAGTTTCTTTCAGTCGGCCTCTGCAGTACAAATCAATAGAGGTGCTCTATAAAAGGTATTATTAACCATAATGGGGAAATGGATTTGGAAGTGATCCATTATCTTGTTTTTGTTTTGTATGAGAATGTTCTAGATGCCGTACATCCAACTTAGCAAAGAAACATGGTGCTGTATTAAACCATACTCAGGCTTAATGATCTGTTCTGAAGTGGAAAAAAAAGAAAAAGAAAAAGTAACCGCTTCATAAATCATGCAAATTAAAAGGGTCACTAAATGCTCCCACAATAGTTTACAAACACAATGCAAAACAGTAGACCATTTTATACACACAATTACACATCCACTGATTTTTATATAGCATATATAGCATACAAATCAGCACAGCTCTTTGGATGGCAAGTCAACTAACTGGCCAATCAGCAGCCTTTCCATCGGCCAATCACAGCAAATTTGGGAACCTCAGGACTGAACACAAGGTTTGTCAAGCCTGAATCCCATTTTACATCTAAGGCTGGTGAGAGATATGAAAGACTCCCAGTGGGCTCCCAGCGTGCTAACGATACCGTATCATGCACCAGCAGGGCTGCCTGATTTTAATAACAGTTATAAACAAGGTGATTAGTACAACCATAGCAGCTGTGGATGCTGCCACTGAGAGACGGAAGAAATAATCCCCCAGAGGCTCCACACACACACACACACACACACACACACACACACGCTCACAAGAGCTGAATAAGAAATGTGACGGCACCAAACTCTCTATTAATGTTTTCCAAAGCTGAACCTTTGGGCAAACGGTGTGAGGCATTTCACTGATAAACTAACAGGTCCGCCAGGAATATAAAGTCAGAATTCAGAGGGACAGAATGCAATAAGCTTCTCCAGTCTTGGGTTTTCAGCCAAGCTGAGAGGGCAGAATTCAATGATCAGGCAGATAACATTTACAGAGGCAGAAGGAAACTATTTGCACATCAAGTATACATATAAAAAAGACCTGTGTGTTTATAACAACACGTGCATGAGATTTCTCTGACGTGGGAGTAGCCTGCATTGACAAAACACCTAAAACACATAAAATGAGAAGAAAAGGTTCTGGCGTCTACACAAAGGGAAAAAAAGAAAGGATTTTAATATGAGGCGACCTTTCGCGGAATTTATGGAGAATGTCAGGAACTGTGAGCTCCCTACTGGGAAGTTAAGGGCCAATGTGTCTCTAAGAGACAGTCGGCATGCTGGGATTTCAGATTTAATTTGAAGAAATATGAAGTATTTAACTGACTCACAATGTTTCTACTTTCAATTTTAGACTTCCTCGAAAATTCAGAGTCGAATGGGGTTTGCGTTGACTAGTTCTGTCACATTGGGTGAACTATTAATTTCCCCTTCAAATGACTAAATAGTCAATTTTATATAGTGACAACAGAACTGCTATTATGCAATGGTAAAAATAAAAAATAAAACTACAGAGATTGGTGTTCAAAAAGTACATTTTAAGCAAAGCACACTGCCACTGCGGACACCTGAGATGGTCTAAGTTCATTAAGCATATTCACAAGCCAAAATTCTAATGAATAACCACCTAAACAAATGACATTTAAAGCTTGAATACGCTATACGACTTTAGCCAGATTGCAGATTTTAATTGACATTTTCCAGAAATTAGTGCAGTGATGGGCAAATACTTTTTTTTTAGCTCCTGACTCTGAATCCATCTAGTCGGAGGATATCAAACATGTTCAACACCCCTTGTCTATATCACTGAACCCCTCTGTGAATTTATCTAATTTCATCCTCTATTATGTTCCTTACTGCTGCTTTTTGGCAGTGACACAGGACTGCAGCCATGTAATAATGAAGATACACACATTTTTGTGTTCTCGATCCCACATAAACTAGTAGACACTTTCTCACCCCACATACCCTGTTAACCCAGCGTTGAACTTTGCTGAAACGGTACAGTGCATTGTGATCCATTTACATAAGGTAAACACTGACCGACAGACTTATTGTATGCTTTTCTGAATGACTAGTCAACTAGTAAAATGAGCAGTTGTGCAGGCCCTAATCTGATGCTAATGATGGCAATCCAGTGACGTGATATCTTAACCCAGCGCTATGTTTAGTGATGTGACAGCTTTAATAAGGCTCTATGACACACCATGTTGACAACAGCGTGATGAGTCAGGGTTTACAAGCCTGCATATGGACAAGCATCTGCAGATGTGTGGAGTTCTTGCACTGTGATACAGAGCTGGACTAGTTAGCTTACCGAACAGCGTTGTCCATGCGGGATACGGTGAGGTAGGCTGCCAGGTTGGCTGTGTAGGACGAACAGACAATGAGGGTAAACAGCCACCAGCTTCCCATTGCAATCCTGAGAGCCACTGAACTCATGAAGGATTCACCACCTGCAAACACAAGGAAGAAGAGAAAACATTCTACGGATTGCTTGTCATTGTTTACACCAATTCAAAGATACATTGATACAAAAAAAACAACACAAAGAATGGAGAAAAATGCAGGATTTTTAGACAGCAGGGTCTAACTGGTTCATGCTAACCAGCTAAACCTTGACCCCTTGTCTACATCTGTGATTTTATCTCATTTCAGCCTTCCATTATTTTTCTTCCCACTGCTTTTTGGCAGTGACACAGCACTGCAGCCATGTAATAAGATTCATTCTCCCATCACCCATTTTCTCAGAAAAGCTCAACACCTTATAAGCCTGTGCTGAAATGTCAACACAATATTCCTCTCCAGCGCACACAGCCTTGGAAATGTCATCACTGACACAGAGACGGTGAGAATAAAACAGTAAGGGAAAAGATCTGGCGCTATCAAGCTCGGTGGAGCTCGTTAGGGGCTATAAGTTTTCTTTTGGGACTGAGCCAAATTATCTGAGAACTGAAATGTCCCTTTAGGCCTAAAAGGATATCCAAAGAGTCTGTAATTGGAAAGGTCAAAGGTTAAGTGGGCAACCACGCTCATTATAGGGTTGAGAGTGAGCTAGTTTCAAATTTAACCTCCCAAGAAAAAAAAGTGCTTGTGCATTTTTTTCATATGCCCAGACATAAAATTTGAATCTTTTAATCATTTTTGTTCTAAACATGCACCTCCTCACCAATGTGAAAGTTTAGTTAGTGGATTTCACAATATAGTTACAATATAAGTTCTTTTAATTAAGGATTAGTTGCATTTACAACATAGTAGCATGTATTTTAGGGCAAAGTAAAATATGACAAATTTATATATGACTGGAAATGAAATAGCTACTATCGATCAAAAGTTTGGGGTCAGTAAGATTTTTTAAATGTTTTAGAAAGAAGTCTCTTACGTTCACCAAGGCTGCATTTATTTGATCAAACTATAGTAAAAACAGTAATATTTTGAATGATTATATATATAAAAAAATGTTATCTATTTTAAATTAATTTAAAATGTAATTTATTCCTGTGACGACAAAGCTGAATTTTCTGCAGCCATTACTCCAGTCTTCAGTGTCACATGATCTTTCAAAAATCATTCTAATATGCTGATTTGCAAGAAAATAAAATGTCTTATTAATGCTAATAATGTTTGTTTTGCTTAATATTTTGCTTAATATATGTTTTTAGTATCATCTGATGAATAGAAAGGTCAGAAGGACAGCATTTATTTAAAATATTAATCTTTTGTAACATTATAAATGTCTTTACGGTCCCTTTTGATTGATTTAATGCATCCTTGCTGAATAAAAGTATTTATTTCTTTCAAAAAATTGCACAGAAGTGTGTCTCTAGTCCAACTGGCCACTTGAGAGGACTGATGATGGACAATAAGCAAAATTTTGCTTGCTCGTAAAGGGAAAGTTCATACAAAAATTAAAATTCTTTGGTGAACTATCCCTTTAATTTTGGGTGAACTATCCCTTTGAGGCTCCTAACACTTGTTAAGCAGAGCTGTTTATTCATGATGTGTTATTTTTTAATGAGGGTTGCTACTAGGAGGCCTGACACAATTTGAACAGTATAGCACACCTGCTATCATATGATTGTCCTTCATAAGTGACAAGTAAATGTTTATTTAAAAAGGTGACCCAAACGCAAAACCTATTTTCATAATTACTCGCCGTGTGTTTCATTATCAATTTATGGGTCCAAGGCTTATAATTACAAATTGGCAAAGAGCTGTAGAAAAAAACCCCTGTAAATGTCATTCAGCAGCTGCTGTGAATTGCTTGCATCTTGGTCTAACTTGTTACATCTGAAAGCGCACAGAGACACTTAGAGTCAGCCTGGTATAGACAAGATTCCCAGAGTACGCAGAACGGAAAAGTGCAGGCATTTATTTAAAACCTCAACAAAACACACTCGCTCCTCTCTTCATAGGCACCTTTAGACACATGCAGCTGTTAATAGTGAGTTGCAGAACTCCTATGGAATAATTTATTTTGTCAAACAGTCAAAATGTAGGACTCTAGGATTGTCTCTAGTGCTGTAAGTTGTACTTGAGAAACATTTGTGTGTTTCATTATCAATTTATGGGTCCAAGGCTTATAATTACAAATTGGCAAAGAGCTGTAGAAAAAAACCCCTGTAAATGTCATTCAGCAGCTGCTGTGAATTGCTTGCATCTTGGTCTAACTTGTTACATCTGAAAGCGCACAGAGACACTTAGAGTCAGCCTGGTATAGACAAGATTCCCAGAGTACGCAGAACGGAAAAGTGCAGGCATTTATTTAAAACCTCAACAAAACACACTCGCTCCTCTCTTCATAGGCACCTTTAGACACATGCAGCTGTTAATAGTGAGTTGCAGAACTCCTATGGAATAATTTATTTTGTCAAACAGTAAAAATGTAGGACTCTAGGGATTGTCTCTAGTGCTGTAAGTTGTACTTGAGAAACATTAGAAGAATTATATATTCTGCTGAAAAGATATTTTCTTAAAATAAAAGTATTAAAAAGCTGTACCTTCTGTGCTCCTGCAGACGAGAATGTCAGCAACTGATTGCATCATTCAAGTGAGGTGACCACTCAGCAATACATCATCCCTCATGTTCACGTGACGTGACCCAACTCACCTTGCTGTACAAAGGCTCCGTAGACGATCCAGATGGCACTTTGGAAGGACGTCGTGACAGAAGCGGGCTGGTGGGGCCCTGGAGGATTCTGGGAGCAGACAGACTGGATGCGTCGGAGCAGAAAGACCATGACACCCACCACAGGAATGGCAGCAGCAATGCAGGCCCACACCGCCAGGTCAAACGGTGCCAGCAAGGAAAATATGTTGAGTCTCTCTTCTGTTTTAGTCATCAGGATTCCCACAGAATAATCCAGGTAACGTTTACTGAAGTCCACCACATTCTCTCGATCAGGAGTGATGGTGATGGCTGAAATTGCCACATCTGCCCTCTGAATAGTAATAAATGAACGTGCATTCTGAGATAATATAAGTGACAGTACACCTATACAAGTTACAAGACAGTACGTTTGAATAAACAAAGTGCAACGCCAACCATATGTGCCTAAAGCAGTTAACAATTAATTGACTAATATTAATACACAGTTTCACATAAAATAAACATATGGAATAGTCTTTATGAATGTGAATCTCACCTTCCCCATTAGTTCTCCAATCAGTCCATTCCAAGACCCATTGGCCTGAGGAGATCCATATTTCCCATCAGCCACTTGATACATGTCATACTTAAAGCCCAGAATTTTGGCCAGGGCATCTAGAACATCTATGGAAAATCCCTTATATCTTTTGGGCTGACCTAGAATGTTTTCTGCCACCATTACGAACGGCTCCTCCTGAAGACAACAGAGAAATTATGGGGTTCGTTTTATTCACTTGTTTATTTATTTTAATTATTTTATACTTTGGAAACCTGATTTGGAACTAAATTAAGCAGCGATGAAAGGATGAACATGCTTGTTCTGTCTACACAAACAATAACATTCAAAAGTTTGGGGTTGTTAAGATTTTTTATGTTTTTGAAGTCTTTTATGCTTACCAAGGCTGCATATTGGATCAATATGGTAATATTTTTAAATATTATTAGCATTTAAAACAAGTGTATTCTATTTTAATATATTTTAAAATGTAATTTATTTCTCTGATGGCCAAGATGAATGTTCAGCAGCCATTACTCTTAGTCTTCAGTGTTACATGATCCTTCTAAAATCATTCTAATATGCTGATTTGGTGCTCAAGAAACATTATTATTATCAGTGTTGAAAACTGGTGTGCAAAAAGTTCAAAAGAACATTTATTCGAAATGCAAATCTTTTGTAACATTGTATAAGATTCTATATGTCTTAAGTGTCACATTCGCTCAATTTAATGTACCCTTGCTTACTAAAAATATCAATTTATTTTTAAAACTTTTTACTAACCCCAAACTTTTGAATGATCATGCATGCATACCACACTTTTTGTTTGATCTTGTTCTCAATATATACAAGAGGATTCATTTGCAAATGTTTTCAAACAATGGCATTAGAATAGATTTCCCACAATTCACATGCATCTCCTGCAGCATCTTGACAGTAATGGACAGGCTTAAAAGCTGACATAGCTATTATTTGCCATTAGTGTCAGACAGATTTAGACTGCATCTTATCATTTACTCATTTGAAGGGGAAGCAAAGATAAAAGCAGAGAACATTTCTGTGGTGAATCCGTCTGTTCAGACTGTGACATGTGGTCAGATTGGTTTTCTGTCAGATTCAAACCATTGGCTGGCGTGAGACTTTTACCAGTGAAAGCCGGGACCCTTTGGTCTCAGGTTTATCTAAATGAAATGTTTCAGCTGACCTGATACACCATGGCCAGAGAAGCGTGCAATGCCTCATCAGACAGAAATTACCTTTTTTATTTTTATTTGCAATAAGGTATATCGCCACCAAACAAGATTGACTGTTCGTGAAGAAGGCCCTGTGCACTCAAATACAGACAGATGAAATATCTGAGACTCAAGCTTGTGCACTGTAATTGTATTTAGAGAGACCACAACAGAGATAGAGTGGAGAATAAATAAAG
This sequence comes from Sinocyclocheilus grahami, assembly GCF_001515645.1. Lineage (NCBI taxonomy): Eukaryota > Metazoa > Chordata > Actinopteri > Cypriniformes > Cyprinidae > Sinocyclocheilus > Sinocyclocheilus grahami. Next base: position 2,580,988 of record NW_015505183.1, read on the forward strand.
ATCAAACCCCAAAGGAATCCCTAGAGAAAACTATCAAGAGTCTGCATGACAAAAATACTGATGTCTAATGAGAGACAAGATAAAAACCACACAGCGCAACCATGTGGTATTATTCAGTATAGTGTTTATGAGAAACTTGAACAACAAATGTCACTGTAATCCATGATATATTCCAGTAACAAGCTCTCAATTCGATTCTGATTTCAATTCAATTTGATTAGATTTTTTTAAATAGTTGGACATATTATAGAATTTTTAACAATGTGTAAAATTGTTATAAAATTATATTTGGGCATATAAGTAGGGCAAAAAACACTAGCATAGACTAAGAGGTTGATACCAGAATTTTTAGAATCATGGCCATTCAAATATATCTGAATAGTATGTAGATGGAGTGTAAGAACAGATGACAATGCAATCTTTCTCTGCATTTCACATCATTAAAGGGATGGTTCACCCAAAAATGAAAATTCTGTCATTAATTACTCACCCTCATGTTGTTCCAAACCCGTAAGACCTTCATTCATCTTCGGAACACAAATTAAGATATTTTTGATGAAATCTGAGAGCTGTCTGACCCTGCATAGACAGCAATACAACTGACACATTCAAGGCCCAGAAAGGTAGTGAGGACATTGTCAAAATGTCCATGTGACATCAGTGGTTCAACCTACGAGAATTGTTGAATAAAGTTGTTATTTTTGTTTTCTTTGCACACAAAAAGTTTTTCTTGTAGCTTTATATCATTACGGTTGAACCACTGATGTCACACGGACTAATTTGACAATGTCCTCACTACCTTTCTGGGCCTTGAATGTGTCAGTTGCATTGCTGTCTATGCAGGGTCAGAAAGCTCTCGGATTTCATCAAAAATATCTTAATTTGTGTTCCGAAGATGAACGAAGGTCTTACGGGTTTGGAATGACATGAGGGTGAGTGATTAATGACAGAATTTTCATTTTGGGTGAACTATCCCTTTAAACAAGTAGGACACATTCCTGGAAAATTATTAGTTATTTCTGGAATAAAGCTCCTATTTAATCTATACATATCTGTTGGAATAATATTCCTGGAATAACACTCCTATCTACCAGTCAGATTTGATATTAGCATTAAGATGACAGTTAGGCTTAGGAATGGGGTTAGTGGCTTAAACAACAATCTTGCATCAAAAATTAGTTTTAGGGGGATCAGAAATGATTGCTTGACAGGAATGTTATTCCATGAACATGCCCTACTTACTGTATGAAAATCATGTCATGCTTTTTATTCAACAGTGACTGTAAGAGTAATCTGACATCAGCAAGATGCTGATTATACCTAGGGGAGCTGAATCAGATTTATTGAAATACGCACCAGTAAGGTCACCACTTTCAGAGTAATTCCTTGCATGCCATGCTCAGCCCGGTTCTCCCTCAGACTGCCGTTCAGCCCACGATCAGAGTCCCACGTCGCCAGCTGGGAGACGGAGGAAGAGAGATTGTGATTGATCAAAAATGATTGCAAAGAAAAGGGTAAGGGGGAAAAAGATTAAGAAGGAGGAACAGGACAGTTGCTGAAAGCCAGAGATGATCTTACATGATGAATTTTTGTCCCCAAACACGTTTTTGTCTATGACAGACCCCTCAACATCAAGCAGAAATCAGTAGCCCTTTCAGAATTCATCTCAGAGGTTCACCTATTTGTGCTTTTGTTACACGCCCGGGTGAAAATGTTCATGTAAGTGTGTGAGGTGGTTGCCTAGGCAGCAGCTGTCACATTTTCCCCTTCTCTTTTAAAACTAAAATGAAACACACACTCAAGTGCGCGCACACACACACACACACACACACACACACACACACACACACACACCTGCTCTTTGTCGATATGCTTTCACAGGCTGTTGATTACAGTCAATATCAGCACAGAAAATACAATAAAACAGACAACAATCCAAAAGAACAACTCTATCAAAAGTTTCTTAATTTCTGAAGGCCTTGAAGCTGAACTGATGCCACTACAACAACAACAAAATCTTAATTTGAAACCTCTATGTAATCATTCCTGAAGGATATACAAATGATTAAAATAATCGTTGTAAAGTTTTAGGTAAGATTAAGTTTTAGCTTTTTGTATGGCGTAAATGCATCATGCATCATCTTTTTTTCAGTCACATTCTGTATGCAAATAGATCTCAGTTGTTGTTGATGATGATGTTGTCGGAGCCATCGGTTGTGGCCAGCACTTTGACATGTGGCACAGATGGACCTCAGGCAACCCCACACAGGAGTACCAGTTCCAGGTTCTGTTCCCCTCTCTCCTCTCCCATTGTTTCCTGTCTCCTTTCTACTGTCCTGTCCATGAAAAGTGAAAAGCTAATTTAAATATATATATATATATGATGTCATTGTAGTCGACTATACTTTAAAGAATTAACATTTTGGCAACAAAAAATAAATAAACATTCAAATACAATTAGTATATTAAGTGCTTTGGGCTAAAATAATTGCAGAGATTTCTGGAAGAAATAAAGTGCTGCCTTGAAAACGCTTCAATTAATAACCGAATATGAATACCACTTTATTACTGTATATGCACAAAGACGGACCATATACAGAATACAGATCTCACTTTCTTTGTATTATTCCATGAACAAAACCTCTCTCATCTTTGTGGGTATTATCCTATCTGTGAGTCACCACATTAGCAGCATATAAGCCAGTTGCTGAGCCAGTGTCGAAATGACAAAGGAAAACTGCTCAAATTCTCCCTCCACAAGTAATGACAGAGCTTCTGTAAAACACACTTCAAGATGAAAGCTGTGATGCATCTATCTTTAACTCCAGGCCCATTCATCATGATCCCAATATCCCACCAGATCCATTCATCCGCTGTGACGGATTCCGCAGGCCACCACATCTTGGAAAGAAGTAACTCTGACCCCGAAATCATGTACGGCTCTTGTATGGCCAGCGTTTGACCTCACAGTCTTCTGTGAGAGACAGGATAACAGAGGCTTTAGAATCTGGCCCAATGACACGAGTCATATATCTTCACTGTAGTGCCCGATACATAATCCCTGTCACAATAACCCCTACATCACCCATATTAGCAGATTCAGCTTTTACAAGCAAGATATATCGATTTAATATTATCAAAACACAAAGAATAGAGAAGAAAGAAAGAAAGAAAGAAAGAAAGAGAGACAAAGAGATAAGATAACAGGAATTTGGAAACATGTTTCTTTTCAGGATTTAATAAAACCATTTTCTCTTTCTTTAGTTCAGTAGTAGTGGGGATTTTTCAGTGTCTTTTACAGCAAGTTACAATAAGTGGCGACAAGTGACAAGTGTCGAATCATTAACTCAAGCGGTTTGTTAAAAAATGCTCATTCATTTATGAATGAAACAAAGGAATGTCTTTATGTCACTGAATCACTCACTTGAGCAATTAATTAAAAACACTGAAACATTCAAGAATGAAACAAGGAACTGACTTTATAAAGAGTCACTGAATCATTGACTCAAGTGATTTGTTCAGAAAAACTGAGCCATTCAGGTAGAAAACAAGTTACTGATATTATGAGTGAGTCAATTAAATCTTTCACTAGAGCAATTCTTTAAAAAATTACAATACACGAGTTTCACAATTTGAGTTGAATTACTGAAATAAATGAACTTTTCCACGACATTCTAATTTATTGAGATGCACCTGTATGTTATATCAACTCAAGAATAATCATAACAACAGTTATAATACATCATAATACTTACGTATTTGTAGTTATAAGTTTAGATAATGTATGATTATTTATAACGCACAATGAACACCATATTAAATCTACTTCATTTACAGAATAATGGACTGTATCATATCTTGACATTGTTTATTTAAAGGGGTCATATGATGCTTTTTTAAAGATCATTATTTTGTGTATTTGGTGTAACAGAATATGTTGATGTTTTATATGGTTACATTTTATTTTGATGGTCCCCTTAATCAATCGACTATAAGCAACTTTGCAACTACATGCCAACTAACTCTCATTAGAGTATTAGTATGCTCAAGAATGGTAGAATCTAGGATGGTAGAATAAAGCCCAGTTCACACCAAGAACGATAACTATAAAGATAACGATATTAGCATCCACACCAGCAAACGATATAGTCTGTTTATTTTAAGCGCACGCGCGTCTGCCACTTTAAATTCTTGAGCTCGTTACAGCAGGATGGATTCTGATTGGCTGTCAGTGTTTTATCGTTCATCAGCTGGAAAAAAATCGTTTTGAAAGTGATCACAACGGTATCATTTTTAGAACTATATCGTTATCGTTATCTTTATAGTTATCGTGCTTTGTGTGAACGTGCCTTAAGTTGACGTACTTGCAAAGACACTTTTTAAAAAAAATTTTTATTGCAAGTGTAAACACTTAACATTCAACAATTAATGTAACATTGGATGAAATTATGAATACAGAAATTATATAGGAAGACAGAGAAGAGAGAAAAAAAATAAATAAAAAATAAACAAGAATACATAGATAAAACAAAAAATACAGAGGTAGTAAATCAAGAATTATGTACCATTCAGCAGATCATTACACAGTTTCACAAATTTTACTTGCAAAGACACTTATAGTCAGTTTATCTGTTGGTTGACCATCAAAATAAAGTGTTAGCAAATATTTACAGTAGCAGACATACTAATACTCTAATGACCGCTAGTTGATATGTAGTTGCAGAGTCACTTATCAACAGCTGTTTAAAGGGTACCATCAAAAGAATCAAACTGATATTACAATAAAAATAGTTCAAAGCAAATGTGTCATATTACACATTCATCTGATCTGGTATCTGATCTTATGGCTGTTTGAGAGAAAAACATGTTATTATTATTATTACTACTTATAAGTGGTCTTTGACCGCTTTAAGTAAAGTAGCATAAGAAAAATGGCAAGATATGAGACTTATAATACATTATAACTATGAGAAATATAATCCATTGTAAAAGTGGATGCAACGTGTTCATTGTGTTATAAATCATCATACTCTTAAAAGCTATAACCACAAATAAGTAAATATTATAATATATTAAAACTGTTCTTATGAATATTCATGAGATGATACAACATATTATAAGTTTTTTTATAATGCATTATGCATTCATTATAATGCCTTAAGAATACCCTTATAATGTATTATAAATACGGGCTTCATAGAAAGTGTTACCAAAATTACTAATTCATTCAGGAATGAAACAAGTGAATAGCTGCATCTGAAAAACACAAACTGAAGTGCACATCTGAAGGACTCTACAATCCAACCAGGCAATGGAAGAGCATTAGTGAATGGCAGTAAAGCATTGCAGCTGACACTGGTAGGTCACATGACAATAACAATATGATGGTTACAGTATGTCTGGGTTATATTCATACTACATACCAGTGCCGTTCCGTCCATATAAGCTGCGAATGCGCCGTATACCCAGGCCGTCTGAGATAAGAGTTCACGGGCTAATTAATATAAACATGATTATAAGTTGATCCCTTGTCATTTGCGATGTGACTTAAAGCTTAATAAAGTGTTAAGAATTATCATGTACAATTATTTATTTGAAAACAACGGTAATTTTCTGTAAATCTAAGTCAGTTGCAGTTGTTTCTGGGCGAGCGGATTCTCCGCCGCTTTCTGGCCTCCGCTCTGTTGCTATGACTCTTCAGGATTGGTGATCGTGATTTGACCAAGTTCAACATGTTCCTGGAACATCATTCCAATCAACCAATCAGAGTTGAGAGATAACTTTTTAGGAAATATCAGTTTTAGGCTTACAATCAGGATTAGGTGCTTCTACACCCTTGTTAATCAGCTATCATTTCCCTCTGATTTTAGGAATAAATTATGGGTAAGGTTAGGTTTATGCCGAGTTCACACTGCACGATTTTAGCCGATTTTTCACTCGCTGACAGGTTTCGCGAAATCGCCAACAAATGCCCGAAATCAGAGGCAACTCGGTGCTCGTTCACGCGAGTGACAATCCCGCAGTGTGAATTATCAAAGACGCGATCTGAGGGAATCGCCGACATGTCGCCAACGTGGGTTTTATTATAAGCAACCACTAATATAAACTCAGGTGAAGTTTATTTAGATAATGTTATCATAATACATTTAAATTATATTAATACACATTTCATTAAAAGTCATATACGTCATATGTGATGCACGCAACCACAACATGTCTAGAAAACACACCCACCTCTGTAATAAACACAGAGATGTTAGTCCAGTCTGAACTGGTACATGAAATCGCAGACATCAGGTGATAAGAACTGAAAGTCAAACGTAGTTTAGAAAACTAGTCCCATCCGATTCGTACAGCTGGTCTCACTGGTCTCTGCCAATTTGGCTCCACGGCATGGGATTGCCAGGGATTTCAGTGTTTTTTACATCGAAGATATTTTGCCATACTGTGTTTAAATTGATTTGTGAATAGTGTGATTTAATTAACTGTGTTATAGTCTTACTTTGGACTGAAGTTGAATCAGAAATGTAGTTGTTCAGTTGCTTCCAGAGAGCTGTAAATTGAGAACTGTTCTGCCATACACACTTCAGTAAACTGAAAGAATTCCTCTTTTTTTCTGCCCTGTTTTCCCAGGTGAGGCTAACAGGATTTTTTCTTTATTTCCTGTACGTTTCCTTCAAAATTTTCTCTTTTAGCTTTTGCCTGTGCTGTTAAATAGTTAATCATGTGGATGTGTGTTGACAGAGATGAGAGCAACGTGGCTTGTCCACTGGAGATCAGCGAACACTTGAAAGACAGCTCTATTCCTACAGCACAAAAGAGATCTCCATCATCTGCAAGTGTGTCTGTGAAAGTGTATGTAGAATCTCACCGACAACACTTCAGTGTCATGTGTCTCTTAAAGGGACATTTCACCCTAAAATGAACTTTCTGTCATCATTTACTCACCCTCATGTTGTTCAAAACCCATATGACATGCTTTCTTCAAGAAGAAATTTAGAAGAATTCTGGGTTACATTGGAATGACATGAAGGTGAGAAAACAAAAGGACTGTCACTTTTTGGTAAACTACTCCTTTAACCAGAGCAGCAATGTGTATTGTCACAGTGCCCAGTATTTACTTTGACAGGAAGCCCATTAACAGTTACAAAACCCCTCACAACAGTAGCGATACTTCAAAATAAATGAAGCTTCCTGTTTACAAACGTCAAGCTGAAAATAGGGCTTCAGTAGTCCTTTTTTCAGCATTTACATAATAAATCTCTGACTGTCATTTGTCTTTACGGAGTGTTGTGTTGGTAGCATTGTATTGCGCGACTCTTGAGCTGGTTGTGCCGTTTCCTAGCCTCTCGTTATCTCATCTCTTGTTTGTAATATTTGTGCTACAAGCCAACCCGAATCCCGCCTGTGAAGACAAATAAACATTTTGTCAAGACTAAAGGTCCGTGAGCCAGAAGTTTACAGCTTTTGTTGTTTGTGATTTGGAGAGCTGACGTCTCCACTTGAGAGCACATGGGGGAAATATGCAGAGGAACAAAGAGCCGGGGAGAGAGGATTACACACAAACAATAGTGTACAGTAGGAAACAGTATGAGACAAAAGAGTCGTGCAGAGCAACGGGGAGAGAGAGAGAGAGAGACTTTTTTTAGGTGCAAAGATGAAGCTTAAATTTCTTCCCGTATCGTGAGGGCTGTTGCCTTTGTATGATTCTGTAAGCTGCTGTTTCTGTGATTGGTAAGAGAGATGTCTTTTGGCCTCTTTATTGAGTCTGTGAGAGAAACTAAACTCATTACCATTCATCAAATCAAATGAGACTCTCACTCTCATGAGTGATAAATTCACTCTGCATCATCACACTATCAAAATACACAGGAAAAAAAATATCTGTCACAACTGATCTGCTCTTTATGCAACTCACTGAGCCAATTTAAACCGATTATGATGGATATATTATTTTTTTTTAGAATTTTAACAATTTAAACATTTCAGATTTTAAACAGACTACATTGGCAGCTTTTTGGCAGTATAGGTTATGAACAAACTATGCTACTATTACAAAGCAGGCCTAATTATCTGAAAAACAAATTATAGTTCAATTGAATCTACAATTGTATTCACAAGTATTAGGATTTTTTGGCAGATTGTTATATAGAAAAAGAATCATAAAAGAGTTTTGATTTTTATTTAGTACAGTGTCAAAGTGGATCTGTAACAAATATTTAGGTGTATTCCACAAGAAAAAAAAGCTTAATGTCAATAACATTAATTATATAACATATAAATTTTATAGAAAACAGAACAGTTATTATAAAATGTAATGGTATTTCACAATAGCACTTTTTTAAATGCAGCCTTGGTAAGCATAAGAGACTTCTTTAAAAAAAGATCTGATCATGTAAAAATATGTGTAAAGAAGCGTGTGATTAAATTCCACTGATTTTGTCCTGAGTGTGAGTAGACCACTTATTTTCTTGAGAACCAATCAGCAGTCAGGAAGTATTATGCCTGAAATGGATTTCATTATGGCAGGAAGGATCTATTATTAAAGTTTTCATTCATTAGTCTCTATTTCTGCAGTACAAGTGTTATGACTAGTGTAGTATGGACATTATAGCTCAAGCTTTTGAATATGAGTTTTTGAGGCCGTACTTCAGTCAGTGAATGATGAACAGACTGAACAATATAAAAAGTGTTTTTTTTTATAATAAAAAAATAAAACACACTGGTAGGAAGGAAATTGAGCAGGCAGAGTTTGAACAGAGAGAAACAATGAATATACTGTGTATATGTGTTAGAAAAATAAAGAACATTTCAGGTTTTGCCCTGCTTTTTTCTCACACTTAGACATGTGTGACCTTTGAGACCCATGAGGTCAGCTATATGCTTCTTTTTAGCAGATGCTCACAGGGGTGGACAGAGGCTCATTAAGGCTCTTTTTTCCCCCTCCCAGATTCATCTGCAACCCGCGGTCAACCCATTGCCATGGGAACTGCTCAGGCAATTGTGCAGAGGTCACCACGTTGACTTGGACAGACTCAAACACAATGTCACTGCCTAATGCCACTGCAATACCATTACAAAACCAGCTGAGATCATGTGTGTAGCTTGTCACTTTGCCTTATTCATGTGCAGGACAAAATGACAACGCCTGCTTAGTCTGATTTGCAGTCCCTTTTGTCCCTCTCTCCCTCCTTTCACTTTCTTGTTTATTAAGATCATTAAAAGTTGTTGAATTAACCTAGTGTGTTAATGCATCAGGACTGATCCATCTAACACTGCTGCCAATATTACATCGCAAATCTATTACTATTATTAATTCAATAATCAACTGAGAGGCTTGTCAAGTTCATCAACCTTTCAGGACTTTCTCTTCACAGCACCTGCTCCCTACATGAGGGTGTTGGGCTGAACCGCTCTGTGCAGGACTGGGAACAGATCCATCTTGTAAAGATGCTCGGTTTCCCAATCTGGATTACACCACACGAGAACAGACAATTTAATGAAAAGAGAAGATTAAAAGAAAGTGAGCGAGGGAGATGGGGAATGACACAGATGGAATTGGTGAGAATGAGAGAGAGAGAGAGAAAATAACATCTCCGTCTTCATTATGAAGGTAGATTCCTCTCGACGTCTGGCTGAAAAATTACCTCCTCATTCCAAACATCCAGTATACTAGACACATTTTCTTGCTCTATAGCAATCGTTAGGTTGTCAGGCCAACTTCTGGGTGCGTCTGAACAGCTCAGTTCATATTGATTGCTCATTTGTGTGAGTATAAATATATATATATATATACTGTATATAT
>NW_015505183.1:2590964-2615012 GCF_001515645.1 Sinocyclocheilus grahami
TACACATACTCAATGTTAATATATATATATATATATATATATATATATTTAAATAAATATATTTAGATTTATATACTTACATATTTAAAGTAAATATATATTTACAATATAAAAATACTGTTAATAAAAAGGACTAACAATAAAAATGTGTGAACTGCTCCCAAAAATAAATTACATGAATTAAATATATATTATTTTATTTTTCTCACTAATTTAATTACTAATTTAATTATTATTTTATTAACACTTTATCTGATAAAAAAATACATATTTGAACATTGAACATTTGAACACATATATTGCTCCCCTTATAAAATAAAATAAAAAAATAAATAAATTTAATGCAGCATGTAACCCCTTTCAAAATTAAACTGCATATTCTGAAAGAAAGAAAGAGGCAGGGAGAGGAGAGAGTGGAAAAATGAAACTGCAGGAAGAGAGTCTATGACATGCAGAGTGCCTCTATGTGGGCTTTAGAGAACCTTGAGGAGGAGACATCATTTTAAGAAGAGATCAGAGTGGAAGAATGGTCATATATTCATGCTGACAGACAGCAGAATGCGTGTGTGTGTTTATTAGCTGTTAGTGTATTGGACAGCAGGGGTGCTATTGTGTGTATGTGTGTGTGTAGTCATTAGCTTTCTGTGTTTCTTGCCAGAGGGAATGGTCATGTTCAACTCACACACTCACTAATATTCAGGCTAGAAGATTGAGATTGTTTGGCGTTTGATAGACCCGGCAGCCCTGCTAATGACCACAGCCATGTCGCAAAGCACTTCCACTGCCCTGCAAGCATGTGTGTATTTGTGCATCAGATGGAGAGATGAAAGAACTAGAGACAGAGAGAGACAGAAGCGATAGATTCATCAGCTCTGATGGATATGTTTGACTACGTGTGTTGATGTTTGTGTGTTGTTGTGAGATCTAATGATCTCTGAGTTATTTGTATGTGTGTGTTAAAAGTATCTTGGCCATGTTTCATGTCAGTGTCTCCAATTTCAAAACACAGCAGGATCCATCATTCAGTTGCTTGTACTCTCTGTCCATCTGTCTCGTTCACCTCACTTTCAGTCCACTTATCTTCTCCTTTCAGATATTTTTAGTTGTGCCTCATGATTTCTGTCTGTTTTTTGGAGTAGCTAACTCTCCCAGAATACAGAAATAGGCTCTGCTCTTTCCCAGCCACATGTGATCTCTATGAGAAAGAATTAGCCTTCTTATTCATTTTTTTTAATCACAATGTATAGGTCAGGATTTTGGTGGGTTACCTAAGCCCCTTTTGATGACATAACTGCATAATTATGTAGGGAAAAAGCTCATTTGTAAACCATTCACAAATAATAACAAATAGCTGTGTACATTATGAAAAAACAAACCCAAATACCAAGTAACTGGTTCAAAAAAATGTTTCCAGAATTAAACCTAAACCGAGCAAGAAACTGAGACACTAAATGTCAGTATTCGGCATACCATATTGTGCAAATTATCTCACCAGTGGCGATTATATGTTAATTTAACTGCACATTTACTTTATACCTCAAATGTCCCATTCATTAGTATAAAACACATGCATACCATTTTTGAACAGATGACAACCAAGATGAGAAAGCACTGGAAAATCATTGCGATACAACATGGCAGATCATGCTGTTAAATTAATCTGAATTTATGTCATTTGTTATTTATTGGTGAAGTAACTTCCACTCGCTCTTCTACAACATTTCCACTCACCCGCTTTACATCTTTTCCAAACGTCTCACTGTAACTGGTCCCCAGGATCTCAAACTGGACATGAGAGTTCACTCCATTGCTTCGAAAGTCCATTAAACCAGTGAGCCCAGAAATCCGCCCCTAAAGAATGACAAATAAAACTTCTGTTCAGAAAGAAATTCATAATTCAAACCAGACCAGTTTTATTGAACACTACTGAATGTTAGTGGGCTGAACTAAAGATCAAATTAAGATGAACTGTAAAGTGACTTTAGACCTTTTGGATTGTGTCTAGCATGGACCAGCCTCCATTCCAGGGCTTGGTTGACTTCCTCATGCAGTTCAGACTGGCCATGCTATGCCACTTCCTGTCCTCTAACTTCCGGTAGAAGGCATTGGCCAACATCAGCACACTGTCGTACAGGTACAGGCTAGACACCTAGAGACATATACACAAAACAAATGTTGCGATTACTTCACATGCAATTCTTACACTTAAAAACCTGACAATGTATAAGGTCATGTAACCATCTTAAAGGGATAGTTCTCCCAAAAATGAAAATGGTTTCATCATTTACTTACACTAATGTATGACTTTCTTCAGACTCCAGTCCAGTAGGTAGCAAATATGTTAACCTGCTTCTTCTGGTGTTTTAATTGCATACCAACGTAAAGGGTTAACTTCCACCACCTACTGGACTGGAGTGTGAAGCACTGGATGGTACAAAGGAAAGCGCAAATACATTTTACTATGCAGTTGTTTAATTTTCTGACCTGATCCAATCATAGAAAATGTAATAAAATTTTCTCCTTTTGAGTTCTGCAAAAGATTGAGATTACAGAAGAGTGATACAGATTTGGAACAACATAAGGGTGAGTAAATGATAGCAGTTAAATGACAGCAGTTACATTTTGCAGTGAACATTCCCTGTATTCTATTAGTATTTCTAAAGATCATAAAAGGTTTAAGCACAATCTAATTGGTACATTTTTTACATTACAGCTTATTGCTCTTATGTCTTGTGTGGATATCCATTTAGTAATTGACAAAAAAAAACAGACAAATACAATTTCAAAGAATAATATAAGTATGTTTTTCTTGGATTTGTCAAGTTTTTATGATAGTTATCAGTGTTTTGTTGTACATGTCAACACACTTAATCCCTAATAAAGGCATCTATGCTAGAGTTTATGTCAGAGAAAAATGCAAATCATTTGAATTTGATGTAAATGGTGCATTACAATGGGGTTCTGAAAGTGACACTTCATCATGAAACCAAAAGTACAAGCATCCACTGACTAATGAAAGGTCTTGTACTTTTGGAAATCCATTTCGGATAACTACTTGATTGCAAATTAAAATGTCTTTTTTCACAAAACCAAAATCAAAACCAATCTTATGCATTGCTGTCTGTCAAATGCTCTGTCAGTTTCTCCAAGTGCGTAGGCGGCCCAAGCCTAAAACATTTTTAAAAAGTTGCTTAATAGGGCTGAACGGCCAAGCCACGTACTAAAATTGTTCTCTAACTTTGTGAAAGACAGATTGAGTGTGTGAATGTGTCTGCTGACTTCCTTTGAGACAGAGAGCAAGAGGAAAAGAAAGAGCGCTGCAGGAGATTTTTGCATGACTCTGCTCCTGCAGAGAGCAGCTGTCGTGCTGAGAGACACCTGGAGAGAGAAAAGACACCCTGAACGACAGCGCTGTTATCGTCAAGGAGACGAGAGTCTGGGGGCCGCACGGCAAACCGCAATGTCCCCTCAGACATGTGATCCTGACAAAACAACACACTTCAATGTGGAGAGAGAGAGAGAGAATGAAGGTGTGACTGAGAGAGGAAAGAATGTAAGTGAGGGATGCTGGGAGGAACAAAAAACTTAATTTTACAATGAAGATTACATCTTCATCCACTCTCTTTAATAGCTGTCTACAAGAAAGATGAGACCTCTTCACTCCTGCTGGAGTCAAGACTGCACACAAGAGCGATGAAACAAACCCTTTTTTCCAAACCCTTTACCCTTTTCAAGGAGAAGAAGGAAGGCAAACAGGGTTGAATTTATCTGCCTTCTATCCTTTCATCTAGTTTGCATCCCTGCTAAGGTTGACAACCGGCCAAGATAATACAGAATTATTCCGTATTTAAGGGAAAGAACGGCATTCAATTTGAAATATGACATGCATCTTGCACCCAAACAACTAAGGATGCTCTAGTATTTATTGCATTTTATTCAGTTTCAAGTGACAAAAGATAAGAGATTGGAATAGAAATCAAACTGGTAGCGATGGATGTGAAATGAGTTGACTTTCTATGTCAATGGTGAAAAATAAAGGACAAAATCAAGTCCCACCCTATATTTTTTTCTCGTTCAAGAAGCCGTTTCACTTGGATAAATCACAATTCCTTTTTTCATGATGATTTTAAATAATTTTGGCCTCTGTATTATCATTTGTGGTTGAAACAAATTTTCACTTGTTTTGTGAATCTGGGTAAAGCTATGACTTGTTTTTTAATTGGGGACCAACCAAATTGGGGACCAATTCTCAATATTTAGTAACAAGAAATTACAACTTTTGCCTCAAACTCCTAATTTGCTGCTTATTAATAAGTGGTAAGGTATGGGGTAGGATAAAGGGATCTAAAATATGGTAATGCAGAATAAGGCATTAATATGTGCTTTATAAGTACTAATAAACAGCCAATATGCTAGCAATATGCATGCTAATAGTAGTGAGTAGTAAGTGATACAACAAAGAAAATAAACTTGACAGTTACTGCAGTCATTATGCAGCCTTGCAGATACTTCAAACTGCAAATGCAAATAATTAGTTAATAGTGAGAATTGGTCTCCAAAACTAAAGAGTTACCCTGTTTTTGTACTCGCACAATAATGCTAATTACTTAAAAAAAATCTTAGTCTGCATAATGAAGTTGTCTAAATACAAAGCAGTTAAAACTTTAACTATGTTCATGTTGAGATATTTATTTACAGTCTGGTTGTTTTCTCTTAAGTTAAAAAAGGCCTCTAACACTAGCTTACTCTATTCTTTTTCTATTCTATCTGTTTTCTTTTTATGTATTATATGATAAAAAAAAAAACTTGCTACGTGTACTGCGTTAAGCTAACTGAGACTTGTTATAGCACTTGTATAGCATTGCTCTTTTGTTGATTTTGATTGCTTCCATTGTCCTCATTTGTAAGTCGCTTTGGATAAAAGCGTCTGCTAAATGTCTAAATGTAAATGTAAATGTAAGTGTTAAAATGTGTAGAAAGAAGATAAACTGATATATGTGTAATGACGTGACACATTTTAAAAATGGTTTAGTTTTACAACAGATGCAATGAAGTTGTAAGCCAAAATCAAAGCAATTGCATCTCTAAAGCATTTTTAGCACTTAATTCAGTCAAGCAGAACTATACACAGACATAGCTACAGGCATAAAGCTGTGACTGTGTTTCATTTCAGTTTACTACATGGTCAGCTTGCCACCAATAGTTTACTGAAATCTTAAGTGCCAAATGTGGTATAAAGAAATGGAGAGCATTCTTTATTTGCTCTGCTGAAGTTGGCAACCCTATCAACAACCTTTCTCAAACTGTGGTCATGGTCGTCTGGGTTTACAGCCGAGGCATGATCTGCTCATGTAAGATATATGTGAATGCAGAAAATGCTAATGTGCCCGTGACATAAGATCACATAATTTTGACCTCTGAGGCTCCTCATTCGTCCCCTAAGTAGTGAAGTGCTTTCAGAACGCTCTGCCAGATGTCCAATTAGTCAGACATATCCTTGACATGGATTCAAGGCTTTGAAAGCCTTGCAAGACTATGGATTTATGATTCAAAGCCTTTTCCGCCCACAAGTGAGACAAAATATGCTATCTGTTTTAGCCTATGTAAAACAAAGACTCACACAGTTACTACTAAGTAACAAATAAAATGGGTGGCTTTACTTCCCTGTGTGCTTCTGTGTGACTGTGAGCTAGATGAAATTATTATAACACAAGAATGACTTGTTTTAAAATCAGCGTGTTCCTCAGTGAGAACTGCTGATACCAGAGTGATCAGGATGTGCTTTCAATTTAGGCCACTAAGAGGTCTATAAGAAAGCTATCTGTTAGCATTCACACTTATCCCAATGTCAGTTGCTCAGCTGGCACAGGTACAGACACAGGCACACAAAAGTACATGATTTTAAATCAGCCCATTTTCTCATGGGCTTTTTGATTATTCTCCGGCAGCCAGTCCATATGTTAAACATTGTATTAATTACATTATATATTATATTAAACATTTTGAGTATGTAACCATTTTGATGACACAAGCTTTAAATCTAAATGAGTAAAACAAAACAACAAAATTAGGACATCAATTAGACGGATAAAAGCACGCCACCCACAGAGCTTTTATTCAGCATTGCGTGAACTGTCAGCATGGTGCATGGAGACCCATGGCCCGAGGGCTCAGAATCACAATGCCGCAACATCTTGAGTTAATTAAAACAGCCAATCTGCCACAGCACAGATTCAATCTCTTACTCTCTTCAACTTGCACTGTATACTTTGCACCAATGGAGGAACGAGAGGCATCCCTGCGGCTCCTAACATCTTGCATATCTTCTCATCCTTTCTGTAAAGAACTCGTTTGTCGTTTTGTGGTGCTGCTTTGGCATTAGCTGGTAAGTAACCCTCTTTCTTCATGAATTATTGAGACAGTGAGCCCCAGAGAAAAGACGCATGGATTTTCCATCTGCTCTAGAAGATGGAAAATGGATACTAAGACCCAAACAAGGTTTTCATAGAGCCAGAAACAGATACAGTGTTTTAATGTTGTGTAAGGGAGGGGACAATTACAGTGTAATTTGTAAACAGGTTAAAGCATCAGGGCACAGGCGGCTAATCTGGATCAGTTGTGCGTAACCTTGTTTTGAATTAAGATTCTAGAGAAATTAAGTGATACAACAAAGAAAATAAACTTGACAGTTACTGCAGTCATTATGCAGCCTTGCAGATACTTCAAACTGCAAATGCAAAGCTGTAATGAAAAGACAATTAAAGATAAATTCAGACTTGAACTATTGGAGTAAATCTCACTAACACAGTGCAATGAACTCTGGCTGCAGGAAAGCAGCTGCCATGTATCTTAAATGTGCTATGAATACAAAATAACATTTAGCAAAAGTCCACAGAATTGAGATTTCTAGTTGTAAATCATTCTGCTTATAGCAGTTCATTGCAAAATAATGCATCGTCTTGCAAAGTTAGCAATTCTGGTCTACATTGACAGGAAGAGACTGTCTGAAGCAACTGACCAAAGTCTGTTTTGTTTTTATGTGCTGGTTGCAGATTTATCTGAAATAGATCATACCACAAAAATAGGCCATCTGATGCTGAAACTGCACTAAATGACCTGAACTGACGTTGACCTCCAGATCTATTTCTGATGAATGAGTGTGAATTCACTGTGCTCTGAAAAAATGTTGCTAAGATACGTACCTCTAGAGACTGCAGGTACCCTTCCTGTGGGTCGCAAAGCAGCGAGGAGATGCGATGATTGTTCCTCATGCAGCGGATGTTGGTGTCCCTCCACAGGGGGAAGATCTGCCGGATCACTGTCATCCGGCCCAGAGCGCTGTGGACAAGCTCCATGATCTCCGTGTCACTAACCTCCTACACTCAGACAGACACACACATACATAAAGGAATAGTGTGAAAACAGACATATTAACCCACTGGCACAAAAAAGTCACCAAACAATGATATCTTCTGATATCGCTGCTGAAAAAATAATACCTCTGCAAAACCAACAAACTAAAATAATTAAAGATATAATAAATACATAACAAGCTAGTATACCAGAATTACAATCAGCATGCATTGTGTGGTAACCATGGAGATGATCTGTTGACAGCTCTGCTAAATATTTTGTAAAATCTGTAAAAAGGAGGGTTTTTGACTATTTTATTACACATCATTATTTAGCCATGTAAAGACTAAAATACACTACATGAACATGATTCTAAAAAACTAGGCATCATACACTTGCCAACTTTGTACAATAAATGACACTAAACAAACACTAAACGACAATGGATCACACACTAAAAGACTATAAAAATTCTGAACTCAACAAACTGGTGTAAAAACATATGATTCATTGATTGGAGATGCAGAACAATGAAAACAATAACAATGAAAACAGGCTGACAATAAATTGAATGTCGTGATAACATGATTTGTGGTCTCAAAGAAAAAAAAAAGCAGTATGTGAGTGTATACAATACATAAATCAGATATCAATGTTAATAAAGAAACCCGTTTCAAGAAAACACAGCTATGGGTAAAGAAAAAAACACACACACACAAGGAAATTCTAAAATGCACAAAAAGTTAATGCATAAATGTCTAGCTAGTCAAAGTAGAAGTAAATATCAGTATCAAAACATATAAATCAAAAGTCAGAAGTGCTTCAGCCTTACTAAGAAACAAAACGAAATTAAAGCCTGTCTGTTTAAAATGTAAAGCATATAGTTTCATTCATAGTCTTGGAGTGCAATTTATAAACGCACACAGGAATAGCTAAAGCCTCAGGGAGTTAAGAACTGAAACCTACTCTCTCAATAATGTCCAGAAATGTGACGTACAACATATGGAGGATAAATAATTACAGCAATGATGGATTGGTCCCTCTGAGAATATGGTGCATGAAAATCAAAACACTTCTAAAGATCTGCAATATTTAATCAGCTGCAAACTGAAAAATTCTTAAAGGAATATATTCCAGAGGTACAATAAATGTCCACATTTAAAATCTATAAAAATAGAGAAAGCTCTGAAATGTCCTCTTTGTTGAATTTAAGCATGTTTTTTACCCTCATGCAATTTTTAACAGAGCTGTATTTCCAGTGAATGACAGCTTGCAGTATTTCGCATACTTAGCTATCATATGGGTTCAGAATATTAGATATATGAGAGTCATATTGATGATGTTTGTATGCTGCGTTTTTATATGGAGCAAGCTTGATAGCCCTTGGTCTTCATTTACTTTCAATGTAAAGAAGAGAGCCATTCATTTTTATTTTTGAGTAAACTATCACTTTAATCATATAAAACAACATATGGCATTTTAAAAATATGATACCCGTCATTATTTAGTCTATTTATGTATTTATTTTCCTTATGAGTATTTTTCATCAACTTGTTCTCTTTTGAGTTTCTTATGCTCACCAACAATGCATTTATCAAAAAAAAATTAATTATTTGATGAAAAGAAAGATAAAAGAACAACTTTTTTTTATATAGAATCTTTTTACATTTACATTTAGTAATTTAGAAGATGCTTTTATCCAAAGCGACTTACAAATGAGGACAATAGAAACAATCAAAACTAACAAAAGAGCAACAATATATAAGTGCAAATGACTAGTCTCGGTTAGCCTAACACAGTACATGTAGCAAGGTATACAGTATATATGTGTGTGTGTGTGTGTATATATATATATATATATATATATATATATATATATATATATACACACACACACACACACACAAACAAAAAGAAAAACAAGCAGATAGAATAAAAAAATTGAAAGCTAGTGTTAGTTTTTCTAATAAAAAAGAAGATAAATAGATAAAGTGGAATTAAAATAGAATAGAAAGTGCTAGAGTTAGAGGGTCAAATAAAGTTTTACAACAGATGATAAAATTTTTAAGCACTGTAAATGTCTTTACTGTCACTTTTGACCAATTTAATACATCCTTGCTGAAAAAAGTATTAAATTTAGAAATGTAATTCTGCACTACAGCAGGCCTAAATAGTGTCTCTATTTTCTAAGAAACAACGCTTGAGTTATAAATTAGCTTTTGACTCATTGACGTTTATAAATGAAGTACATTCACTCCTTATAATTACTTTGATCTTAAAAAAATATCTTTCTATAATCTTGGCATCTAACAGTTGGCGCCATTTGGACAAAAAAAAAAAATAAAAAATAAAACAAAATAACAAAAACAAAAAATAAGGTAGTAGGAGAATATGCTGAGTCTAACAGTGCCGAGATGACTCACAGTGTGGAATGCTGGGAGTTCATAAGCAACCTCCAAACACATTAAATCAAACACGCACGCCAACTGTCATTGGCTTGTTTAGTTTACACTCGAAGGTGATTGGGCTCTCAGGCGAGATCCCAATTCGTCAGTCACTGACATAACGTAGAACGTGACTGACTGAATGGGAACAGGCCAGCCCACCATGTAACTGATCTCTGATACACGTCTCTGGTGAAGGTATTAATTATTCATTTATTCATGACTATAAAACTTTTTACCGATCAACTGATCAAGGTGATATTAAGCAGAGTCAGGACTTCTGATGTCACTCTCTGTAATTAAATCACCACAGATGTTTGAATCCCTGAACATGCTGCATGAAATCTGTCATTTAATTAAACTTCAAGCGCTTGTGAAAGTAAGAGAATATTGTGACATCTATTAAAGGTCAGAACCCCTGAATATAACTGAAGACACATCTGTACAAGAGCCTAGGCTTAATGAAACGATGACATTACAGGGAAAACAGATTTAATATTTCTTCTCTCAATATTTCAATTATTTCCAGTAAAATTGTTTATTTAGCATCCTTGTTATGTTAATCATTCATTTGCAACTGGACTTCGTGTTCTTAACACTGATAAACAAAGTCCAGTTCAAAATGAATGAACTATACTAGACGTTCTACCATGACCTTGATGGATGAAAACTGCAGAGGCTTAATTTGTGTTCATAGGTGTTGTAGTGACTGTGTGTCGAGGCACAAGCAAATTACTTCAATTAAGAATAAGGGTTAAACAAAGACATCACAGCAATGTGAACCTAAATCTAAACCTTTCCTGCCTCGAGGTAATGCAGCGAGAGTTTCTCTCTTTTACCGTTTCTAGGTTGAATACGACTGCTTTAATTTGATCACACTGAAAACTGACTACATTATGCAAATAAGCAAATATGAAACGAGAAGAGCCGAAAATAGGATTAGGATTAGAGACACATATTAAAAAAACAAAACCACTACAGTAAAAGAGCGGTATGTAATTTACATACATGTTAGAACATTTACATTCTGTTTCTAGTAACTATATTATGAGTGCACATACTGTACATCATTACAATGCATTTTAGGAGAAGTGCAAAATTTTTTTAAAATATATTTTCCAATCTTGAAGAGGGGACTGTTTGAAGTGGAGCATGACAGCTTGTTTTGAATGCTCTTTATGGAATAAGTGGGCAGATCCTATGACTTAATGCCTTAAGCAAGTTTAGTCAGTATGATACAGGGTTATATACTAGAAGGAAGAGAGAGAGAGAGAGAGAGAGAGAGAGCCTCATATCCAAGATGTGGGCATCTCCTTCTGAATAACAGGTTTTTCTATTCCTGTTTCAAGAAAGTGCATAAATGGAATGTAATCTTGAATGTAATGTAGACAAACACATATACCTGCAGCCAATTTACAAGAATTAAACCAAAAATTAATAATTTGGTCACCCTCATGTCACTCCAAACCTATATGACTTGTGGAACACAAAATGAGATGTTTAGCAGAATATCTAAGCTTTTTTTTAAGCAATATTTTAACTGAATGATGACTTAGTGTTTTCATACACCAACTATCAATTCAGAAGACAGAAATAAATCATAAGTCCTATGGACTAATTTTATTATGCTTGTATGGTGCATTTTTGACCTTTTTAACACTCTTAAGGCTGGAATACACTACACAATTTTTGCCCCGATTTTCTCCCGATTTACAGTTTGGATAAGTCAAAGCTAGTTGCAGAAAGTCAGAGCCAGTCTGTAGATTTGAGTTGACAGGTTTCATAGAAAATCGCGTAGTGTGTGATGGTCACAAGCTCCGATTTTTTTACCTTCAGAATACGATTCCATCCAGTCAGAGGATATCAAACATGTTTGATATTTCCAGCTGATTTTAGAATACACATTGTTTTTATTTGTCATTCGTCTCCTAGCAATAAGGTGCACATTTCAGCTTGAGTTTGTAGTGATTGGAACAACTTTAAAGTCTGATAGTATGTGATCCTCAGTCATTTTGTGTATGATGGCCAGTTTTTCCTCTGTGACTATTACAAAGTTGATGTAGTATAAATCATTATTTAGTCTATGTATGTATTTATTTTCCTTATGAGTATGTTTCCTCAACTTGTTCTAATTTATTACTGCTGTCTTAGTGTTCTCTTTTGAGTTTCTTATGCTCATCAACAATGCATTTATTAAAAAAAAAAAATTATTTTAAGAAAGTTAAAAATACATTTTTTATATAGAATCTTTTTAAACACTGTCAATGTCTTTACTGTCACTTTTGACCAATTTAATACATCCTTGCTGAAAAAAAGTATTAATTTAGAAAAAATAAATCAATTTAGAAATGTAATTCTGCACTACAGCAGGCCTAAATAGTGTCTCTATTTTCTAAGAAACAACGCATGAGTTATAAATTAGCTTTTGACTCACTGACCTTTATAAATTAAGTTGGTAAGTGTATTATATGATGCCCAGTGTTTTAAAATCTCTTCAGATTTCAAAAGTCATGTTTTGTATTACAGCCTTTAGTCCCCATCCAATTTTGTTGTATTAAAGAGTGCACCTCTGACACTCATATCATTTTGGTACTGGCATTTTTTTTTTTGATGTGTCCGAATGGGATCAAATACCTGCATCCACATTCTATGGTAGCTTTTACTGAGAAGAGTGAAAGTTCTTATAGCAGGTGAGGGATGCCCCTTTCACCGTGTGAATGTTTGTTTGGCCATGTAGTGTAGATGGATACAGAGAGATAGACAAAGTGTTTTTGGATAAGCTTGTAGTGTGCTGTAAGATTTTAAACTCGAGTATGACTTTGTCATATTGTCAGGTAGTCCCAGAGAAGCAAAGTTCTCTTTCTCTCTCTCTCTCTCTCTCTCTCTCTCTCTCTCTCTCTCTCTCTCTGCATATAAAGACATTGTCTGATGCTTTTTTGTCTTATTATGTTGAAATTTCTGTTGGTGTCAACACATCAAACAGAATCACAGAGTTTTTATGTCATTCAGCCCACAGCCATGCTCTCTGTCTTATTGAGTACTGCACTCAGTTCTTATTGGGCTAGATTTCTATGCTCAGTTCACACTGGTTCTTGTAGGGCCAGACTCTCATTTGGTCTTGCTTCCACATCCAGTTCTCAGTCAACAGAGTGAGGGAGAGAGAGAAATAAGGAGAGCAAAACTGTGCCTCAGAGTTGTGCCAGTGCAATAATCCACTGTCAGCTTTGCTCTAGCATGGTGACAGCATATTACATACTGAATGAGAGATGTGCCACATATCAAAGACTGCAAGTTGTAATTGGATATGACGACAGCAGACTGAATTTGGGCTGTTTTCACGATCTGACTGATGACAGTTTCAAGGTCGATCCCTCTTTTCTGAAACAGATAAGAATGAGTAATGAAACTACTTATGAATATGTGCTTACCTCATTGGCATATACCCAGTGACTATCTTTGGATGCTAGATTCGTTTCCACTGCCTGCAGAAAACAAAAAGACAAAATAATGCAGAAAAATTACTGTGATGAAAATAACCAAATTTATACTGCATACAAAAATTATAAGCTCAATTATGCTGCATAGAGAGCTAAGGATACTCTTTTTAAAAAGTACTTTTGTGAAACATTCAAAGGTTCAAACGTTGCTGTATGTGCTGATTTTCAACTTTTCAGAAGACAATTTGTATACTTCAAAAATGAGAATTTCTGCTTCTTGTACCAATGTAAAAAGAAAACTTTGCTTTTAATGTTTTGAATCTTCAAACTAATGTTTTGAAAGTAATATTGCTATAAATCACACACAGTAGTAATAATAATAACAATAGTAAAGCAAAAGTATACAATGTTTTACATTATTATTATTATTAAAAAACAATTAATATATGTAATAATAATAATAATAATATGAAAATATATGTTAATAATACATTTTAATAATCATTGTTATCAGAAGTAATATGTGGGCATTTTAAGCATCGAATTAAAGCGCTATCAAACAGATTCTGCACTGTATGAACTCCAAACTGATGAACATAGTGCACCAGCTAAAGACTCATATAGGCATCTGTCAGAGTTACAATTCTTGCATCTTTGATACCAAAATCGAGAACAGCTGGGGTCGGTGGAAACTATTTACATCACACACACATGGAATGGCGCAATCTTAAAAGGATTGTTCATCCGACAATTTCAATTCTGTCATTATTTACTCGTCCTATATTTCTTTCTTCTGTAGAAAACAAAAGAGGTTATTCTGAAGAATTTTGGTAACCCTAACTGTTTTGGTTCCCATTGACTTCTACTGTATGGACAAAAAACACTGAGAATTTTTTTAAAAATATCTTTTATGTTCCACAGAAGAAAAAAGTTCTCTTTAGTCACATGTGGGTGAGTAAATGATGACAGAATTTTCATTTTTGGGTGAACGATCCCTTTAGGTTACAGTGACAGTACATAGTAAAGAATTCCTCAGAAATGCAGTCCCGTGGGTAGAAATGCAATGAAATCACCACCTGTCAATGAAATGGAATAGCAATTGTTGGATATCTGGTTGTGAATCTTGACAGTGGTTACAGTGGAACACCTGCAGATGGACAGACTGGCTTTCAAGTTTAGGGAGTATATATTGGATTAACCGCAGGCAGTAATAAAGCGATAAGACCACAGTGCAGGAGACTGATCAAAAACGTTCCTTATCAAACATCCTGTCTGGGTTCAATATAGGTGTATATAGAGAAATACAGAAAGAGATAGTGGGAGTGTATTTTTATGTCAGGCACAGATAGTTGAAATGCAAAAAAAAAAAAGTGATTTTCCTGCTCAGGCTGCATTTCAAAGTACACATCGGATGCTGGAAAAGATTAAAAAATAGCTGGAGGTCGGAATGCCGCTTGCATGCATGCTTCAAAACAATGGAGAGTGTCTTGGTGGTTCTTTACATCAACTTGAACAAATATTGATCCAAATTCTTCTATTGAATAGCACTCGGACGCTCAGCACTGCCATGCACCACAGTCCAAGGGAATGAATCCCAGTCTTGCACCATGCTGGAAAGAGCAAGTGCACTGGAGCATCTGTAAAAACCACTTGCTTTTCAATCTATGCTTCCTGTTGTGCAACCAGTCAAACCCAGACCATAACATCATATTATGAATTTATATGTTGGTAGTGCAGGGTAATCCCCAAAGTCATAACCAAATTCCCTTGTTTTCTGCAGTATGTTACAAGGCGACTCTTTCACGCTTGCTTGCAATAGATCAGATTAATAAGAGTCTCCATGAATGCAATCCTGTTCCACAATGACAAGGAAGAAAAGTGAACCTTGCTGACTTGTTCAACTGAAACTTCTGATTTCATGAAGAAGACAGCTTTTGATCCCTTCGTTCTTCTTCTCAACCTTTGTACTGACATCTTCCACTGCAAAAACTGTGACATTATTAAGCAGAAACTTGGGTAGGGTTGGGAACCACTGTACTAGATAACCCCTTTTGCTACACTACTGTGCTGTGATAATGAGAACAAATTATTCTGTTATTTGACTGTCAGTTTATTTCTTCATTACAGCAAGACGTGTTTTGAAGCTGAGCAGGTGTAAACTGTGGTTTGTTTGAAAGTGTCAAATGCATCCCAGTTTAACTTCATTAGCAGTTTAAATGTTCGTAGATAGAACAGAATTTTAGTTTTTTAACAGACTGACAGTCTGTCTTCTAACTTCAGTCTTTGGGTATGGTATGAGAAAAGGAAAGTGGTTGTTTTTCCATTTCAAGCTGATTTCACAAAAACTTCACAATTCTAGAACTTCTTTCAGCAAATTGGCTTGGAGTGTATCTGATTGCTGAAGTGAATTCACATATAACTGTTAAAATCTACATAAACAATACAGTTGTTATTTATTTTATGTCTTTGCATTCAATTTCATTCAAAATTTTGAGAAACTATCAACTATTCAAAATGTCTGGAATTCATCAATCACACTATATGAGCAAGAATATTACCATAAGTACTCATTAATATTAATAGTATTAATCTATTTCAAAATGATTACTGTTGTCTTGAAACTAAAATCAATTGGACAGGCAACAGCATTTAACAAATTCTCACTTTTTGGTAATACAGACTTCCTGACAACAGGAAATGAGAAAACTACTTCAGGAGTAATCTTATGGAGCACACAGATCCTAGCCCATCCCAGAAGTCTTTATAAGACTGATAAATTGCGACCATTATCTGACTATATATAAGTGAAATTGTTGGTTGAAAGCAGTTGCATTTTTTTTAGCACTGATTGCAAAGTCCCGTCTCCCGCTGTGGTGAACCTTGAACAAGACAAGCAGCAGCACTTTCTAAGCAGTGATTTTCAGTAAAAACCCCATTCGTTTTCTTTCTATCATTTCATCACACATGTATCATACATGAGGTCTTTGTAAGATGTTAAGAAATGCTAACGGATCGATGCATGGCCTTGATAAAGAAAAACACCTAGCCTTTTCTATGCCCCATAATCATTTAACAAATCATGTTGCTCACAGCATAGTGTTGCCAAGGTCATGGGTTTGATCGCCAGGATTGATAAAATGCATCTATGCATCTTCCAATTGCATAAATGCAACAATAAAAAGACTATAATGCCCAATTCTGTTGCAAATTCACAAGTTTTTCCAATGTATGTCTTTCTGTAAACTCTGCACAGTTGTTTTCATTCATGTTACATACACTCCCAGGATTTCTACGGCCTGTCCTCCGTACCTGTTTGCCTCAATAATAGTGTCCACTGCAAAGGTGGGCAAAGCTGTCAAACGATGCGCTGATGACAACTAAGCTGGGATTTCAGCTGTCCATCAAAATGTGGATGTGTGCATGAATAAATACCTGTCGCAAAGGAAAAAAATAAATATGTTCTTGGTGAGTGGAAGCACTATATATATTGCTCTCAGATGGCAATAACAAAACATTTCAAAGCACCTCCATAATTCAATTCTCACTGGCAGAAGAAGCATAAAGGAATAAATGTATCAGTTGGATGTACACTTTGAAATGAAATCCAGCCTTCTATCTGCAGTGTTTCTCTCCTGATTCTCCTCATCACATAACCTGCCTGTTTCTGAAAGTAAAAAAAAAAAAAACTGTCTGTTTCGGTTCTGCATTGATTTCACCTTTGTTTTTCTTTGCCTTGGTTTTCTTACTGCTGCAGCTTGTAAGAAAGAGCAAATATTGTGTGGTGGTAAAAATCTGAACAACACTAAAAAGGACAAAAACAAACCTAAACATGTCAGTTGCATGGGCGATGTTTTCCCTCTGCTTTTTCATAATTAATTTGTTGAAGTTGAGAAATAAACAGCTCGTGAAAAAGGCTGTGCCCTTGAAAGATGCTGAGCTAAGATCAGTTCTCACTTTCTCATCTGTAGATTCAAAAAGGCATAAGGAAAATTTCAAAACCTGTGGTTTTCCAGACAGGAAAATCTCATGGTCAATTTGAGGAGGAAAAGGTCTTATGAAAATTTGATGTCTAAACTCCCATTCACCCAGGGTCAACAGCCTTACACAGGAGAAAGAAGCTTCGCTTGAAACACAGTTCCTCTAAAAAAAAGGCTTATGGCCTGATCAAATATAATCCAGGGACGGCAAATAATATCATCAGAGAGCAACAACATGGATAAGGAATTTTTTCATTATTTCCCACCCCGCAAAACCAGACAAAAACCTGTGTATGAGGTGAAACTATAGCGCTAGGGATGGGACACAATATTATTTGGGATGAAATATTGCTCCACACATTGAAACTCTCAGTGATTGGTCAACGGGAAGCTATAGTGAGTTCTGATTGGCCCCTTCATTGGTTTACTGGCAGAGCCAGGAGGATGGAGAGAAACGCACATAGGTACAAACACATGTCTTCTTTATTGCTGCGAGTGCAAGGTGAATGCATTCCCCCACGACTCAGAAACATCTGTCTTCAGAATAATGGCTGCCAAAGATTGCGCAACTGAAGTAAAATCAATATGCGCTACTCACAAAAGTGCATTTGCCAATTTTCGGCCAGAGGGAATGCTTGCACCGGTCATGTTTGCCTCAGAGATGCATGGTAACAAACAAAACAAAACAAAATTAGTGTCAATATTCGTTAGGTTTGTCAACAACACTTGAATAGGAACGACTTCCTGTGTTGCCTGCTCACACATACCACCCTGTGGGTTTGTTTATGTATCTACATGCATTTCATACGCATGACAGCGTTCTGACAAAAGCAAAGTTTACTGGCAAACCACCAATAATCCTTGGAGACAAACGCTGGGAAAGTGCAGCTAGGCTTTTCCATTACTGACAGACCAAGTAAATTGCTTTCCATGCTAATAGCCACAGTTTCACTATTAAATTAAACCAGGCAATAAACAAAACATGAAGATACTCTAAATTTACACAATAGAATTAAAATAAGAACACTGTCTAATTTGCTTCTCTTTTTAATGACTACAGGGTGCTCCATTAATGGCAAACATTTGAATAATGTGCTTTTTATTCCTCAGGGAAGGAAGAGTCAATGAAAGGAGGAACTGCAAGCGGGTACCCTGTGTCATCGCATGAAATATCACTGCCAGAGAAAACAAATAAACAGAAATCTGCAGAGAAATGATACTGCCACCCGTGCAGCGCTGTCAAGAGCTGTTTAAAGCAGGTGGAGGAGAGATGGGAGGAGAGATGAGAGAGATGGTAACAGCCCTTTTATGCTTGAAATGTGGGAATGGACGTAATAAAGAAAGACTGTTAAATGGTTTTGATCAAGTAAATTGAACCGGGCGCAGTGGTAAAGCACTAAATAGGTTATAAACAGTCTGTCTGGGCATCTCACTGTTATACCTTTGGGATCTACCCTCATCCATAATTCTGTTCTGTACTGTTTGAAGTCTGTCACACACTCTAACAGTATGAATGATCTCTTCTGAACAGTAATAAACATGCTCTCTCTCTCTCTCTCTCTCTGTCTGTCTGTCCGTCTGTGCCTCCTTCTCTGTCTGACCATCAATATGTGCAACAAAGTATCAGCTGAAAGCCAATGAGAATTGATTCCCTGACACTTGTGGGAGAGCAGGATGTCTTTGATGGTCCAGGATTGAGTTCAGACTCTTGAATCAAACACCTACTGACTGCTGTCAATCCTCAACAGCATAAACAACAGCAAAACAGAGAGGGATCCACTGCAAATGAGTCATGCATAAACTCTAGACCATTATGAAAAACTACAGGACAACTAATTTTGTCAATCAATTCTCCCCTAGGGATGTGCAAAACTACATTTAAAAACTACACATCGACTAGTGGAACACAGTAGAAGATATTTTGAATAATCTTTCTACTGTTTTGTCCATACAATAAATGTCAGTGGCATCCAAACAACCTCACTGACTTGAATTGCATTGATTCACCAAATATCACCTCCAAACATATCACCTCCTTAAAAGAGACCCCCTTTTGAAAATAAAAATGCTGATATACAGTCATTTTATATTTAGAGTACATTGAAAGGTATATATTTATATTTATTGTACAATCTAGACCCATTTACATTTTTTACACAAAAAGCATGACATTACACAAAATTACATAAATTGCTTTTATTTTGATACTGTACTGAAGTCAAAATAATTTTTTTTTCTCCCCTAGGGATGTGCAAAACTACATTTAAAAACTACACATCGACTAGTGGAACACAGTAGAAGATATTTTGAATAATCTTTCTACTGTTTTGTCCATACAATAAATGTCAGTGGCATCCAAACAACCTCACTGACTTGAATTGCATTGATTCACCAAATATCACCTCCAAACATATCACCTCCTTAAAAGAGACCCCCTTTTGAAAATAAAAATGCTGATATACAGTCATTTTATATTTAGAGTACATTGAAAGGTATATATTTATATTTATTGTACAATCTAGACCCATTTACATTTTTTTACACAAAAAGCATGACATTACACAAAATTACATAAATTGCTTTTATTTTGATACTGTACTGAAGTCAAAATAATTTTTTAACATATTTTGGCTTTGCCATCACAGGAATAAATTACATTTTAAATGTATTCAAACAGAAAACATTGTAAATAGTAATATTTTTGATTAAAAAGGAAATCTTACCAACCCCAAATTTTTGAATGGTAATGTTTTTTTGTTTTTTTTCTTTCTACCTATTACTAGAATAATCTTACATGTGTAATCCTGGAAGAAGAAAAAAACAGTTTACTTGAACAGCGCTTTTCAGAATAACTTTTAATGAAATTAATTAATGAATTATCTGAAACCATCCAAATAAGCAAATGTATTTAAAGTACTTTTACATTTAACTTTGACACTCTGACTCATCCCTACTCTCTCCTTCTATCGTATGGTGCTCACTAGAGGTTGACCGATGTATCGGTTTTGCCGATTAATCGGCACCGATAGTTGATTGCTGGAACTATCGGTTATCGACAAAAATCCATGCTGATAGTTTTCCAGGTTGTGTCCATTGCTGGAGCGGCTGAGAAGGGTCTGCTGTCATTACACAGTGCGAGAGCGGCCTCTAGTGGTTGAAATCACTGACAGCATGTGCTATTTGTTTAGACACGTGATACTGCACGCTGAACAGAGTGGGAAACTTCAGACGCGGATTTAAATGCAGCCGACAGAAAATCCTGCCGCGCCACAGAGCACCATTCACATAGTTTTCCTTTAAATTACATTATATTGGTCCCAGTGTTTTGTGCATTTTCAGCAAAACGTTTGTCTTTCTGTGGCTCGAATAAAGTCTGTGTGCTTCATTTATAGAGCTATAATATAGGTCGCGCTTTCTCTTTCCATTTGCTCCGTTTTTTAAACACCGAAATTCAAACTCGTCCATGCCAAATTTTTCATTCTTGAAGTAAACTTGTGTCCGTTTGGTGATTAAATAAACTGTTTTAGACCGCTGCTCGAGTTGAACGCGACGCGTCCGGAGTGTGTGTGATACCAGTGAGTTCTCCTAGACTCAACGCTGCGCTTTTATTTTGATTAGATAATCATCAAGTGTTCAAGAATAGAAGCAGTTAAAGTGTGAGAGTATACATACAATATCCATATGTATATAATTTGAATGCTATAGCCTCTGTGTATACATTTAAAGATGTGCATCTTTAAGCATGACAGTTGAAATGAAATGGTAACACTTTAAAATAAGAGTCCATTTGTAGCATTAAGATGAATGAAAGTTGTGTAAGTATTGTTCCTTGTTAGAGTGTGTTAATTTCAACATTTACTATTACTATTATTATTTTTTTTTACTACTAGTATGGTTCAGTACTGTTTTTGTTAATAAAACACTATTTTAGTTTTTGTTCAGTATCAATTTTAAAACTATCGGTTAATTAATCGGTATCGGCCAGTGTGGTCCAACCTATCGATCGGTATCGGCAAAATCCACTGTCGGTCGACCTCTAGTACTCACATTCACAATGATGTTTCAGCTCTGTCTAATTCTATGCTGGACCTTGTTAAGTCAGATAACCTGTTGCTATGGTAACTCTGATCCAGGCTTGTCTCTCAGAGAGAGTGTTTCATTTAGGATGGAAGGCTTTAGACAGAGGATGCTCTGCTCAAGGAAGCAACAGGTATTCATGTGACTGAAAATGAGCATTAAATCGGGCTTATTATTCATCTATCACATGAATTAAAATGTGAGATCAATGTATTCAATGCTTCACAAAGAAAAACAGAAATCCTCAGGGAACAGTAAGGAAAAGGAAGTCTATTGCTTTATTTATTAATTACCCTGTGATGTGTTGACATGTTTGGCTTATTTTTTTGCCCCTGGATATCAGCATTTGCATGCATGAACATGTATAAGATACTGGAAACTCAACCTAGGTCAGACGCTAATTAGACCCATGAATCTAGCATACGCAATACAACGCATTCTTCTACTACAAAGGCCTTGATTGGATATTTTATCACACACAAACTCTCAACCTCCATTATATATTACAGATCCTGTGTTAAACGGGAAAAAATTTAAAAACTGCAAAACAAAGTACATTTTCATCCTTTTGTAATGTCATTAACCATCTGATTTTGTCATACTGGACTGTGTATTCCAGGCTTATCAACACAAAACAATATAAAAGTTGTAATAAAAAGTGATAAACTTTTTACAAGACAAGCTTTAAATGAGTAAACAGACATCTGTTGTCACACAGTCGCACAGAGGACAGTGTGTTGTGCTCTCAGGGACCTGGAATCTAAACCAAGCCTTATCTAAAGCAGTGGTTCTCAACCTTTTTGTCCAGAAGGCCACCCACGGTACAACACATTTTTCAAAGGTCCCAAGAAACAATAGTTATTAAAAGAGAAAATATTTTATGTATTTTTTTCAGTTTTTAATTTTATTTCAGTTTTTTATATTTTTCTGCTGTGACAAATGAAACAAGGTGAGGACTGAAGAAATGTGTGTGAGGGGGATTGGAAAAAAAAGCCTATGGCACCGGATCGAGACAGAATCTTATGGGAGAGGAACTGAAAATATGCATAGACCTCTATACTTTCAGAAAAAAGGTACAAATGCTGTCACTGGGGTGTTTTATTTTATTTAATTTTATTTTTTTAAGCATTTAAATAAATTATTTAACAATTTTTAATTCACTGCATTAAAATGAAATATATATGTTTCATCCTGAGGTCCCCTAATGGGTCCTGGCCCGCTGGTTGACAATCCCTGAGCTAAAGAAAATAATTTGGTAAACAAATAAAATAAAAAGACGTTTACTCACAGAACACAAAGATTGTCAACATAAAATAACAATTGCAACCCATTTTATTTCTATAATAAAATGCATTTTGAAGAAACAGGATATTTAACAACAGAAAAAGTGCACTATTGTGTCCATCTATTAGGAGAAATGCACATTTCAAATCAGAATAGAAACTGGTTGTTGAAAAGTAGAAAAGTAAAAAGACATAGTGAGGGAGACCAAAAGAGGCTTAAGAAGATTTTGATTTTGACTTCATGTTGACTTTTTGTATGCCGTATGATCAAATCCCTTTTCAAAGATTGCAAAGATTTACAGGGAGAAAACAGACACAAAAGACTGTTGTTTTGTAAACATGCGTCTGAGCTGCTGACAGATACTGTACAGCAGGACTAACAGCAGTCAAAAACCTCATGCTCGGAGTTCAACTCTCAAGCCCCGTCTCCATCTGTCAGCCCAAGCTGAGAGAATTGCATATAAACATATGAGTTTATGGTGTGTTTTGATCAACTCTGAAAACTCAAATCACCAGTGTACATGACCAGGCAATAAAGGTAGAATGATTACTCAGACATCAGTCAGTTCACCGCTGTTGGATACTCAAGGGAATGTGTTTAAAAAAACAGCCTACATTACAGCAGCACTCAAGCAATAAAACGGAACACCTGATAATGTACAAGAATAACTGTAAATTAAACCCACATTCTTACACAGATGGAGGAGATTCCCCTTAAGAGGTCACCAGCTCTCAAACTTTAAAAAAGGTGAGACAGCACTTAACATTTAGAGAGAGAGAGTGTGTGTGTGTGTGTGTGTGTGTATATTATGTGAAGACTAATATGATTAAAACAACTGATTCTGTGCCCACCCACAAATTAACATGCCAGTGTTCATGATACACATGCCTATAAATGCACACATAGCTAAAGATAAAATAAAATAAAATATATTCAAATGTATTTTATGTTTTTAAGGTATAGTGGTATATATCTATTGAGCAACAAAAATAAACGGTTTACAGGTGCAGGGTTGGATATTCTCAATGTTTTTTGAATGTGGGAGGCAGCGAGGAAAGCAGCTTCCTTTTGCCTGCTGTGACAAATTACAGAAGGTGAGGACTGAAGCAATGTGTATGAGGGGGATTGGAGAAAAAAGCCTATTGCACCAGCGCGAGACAGTATCTTATTGGAGAGGAATTGAAAATATGCATAGACGTCTCAGAAAAAAGGTACAAATGCTGTCACTGGGGTGCTACCTTTTTCATAAAGTACTAATGTGTACCATTTAGGTACTAATATGTAAACCAGGGTAAAAGTAATTAACTAAAACTGAAACTAAAAGATAATATACTGTAATGAATCAGCTCAGCCTTTAAAGCCTGCAAAGATTCACACCTCTCAAGATGGGCTTGTTCAATGATGAAGTCCGGAATCTGAGTGGGATGGGAGTTCTGAGATACTGGGGCATTTTTATGGCCCTTTGTTTGAAAGCAT
>NW_015505183.1:2615838-2619280 GCF_001515645.1 Sinocyclocheilus grahami
GCTGTGTAGGCCATGTAAGGTATGAAATAGCTGGTGAGAGGCCGCTAGTGAGGTAGGGTGCTATGTTTTTGTGTCCGTGAACACAAAGAGAGAGTTTGAGTAACTTTGTTGAGGGGGCCGTAAGCAGGGGTCAGCTGATGACCGGGCTATACATGTAGTCAAACTATTACTTAAAACACTGATGGTTCACGGGTTTGGTCACTATGACAAAACTGACATAAAGTGAGATGAACTAAAAAAAATAAATAAATAAATAAATAAACAAAAAAAAGGAAGATTTTACCTATTTTCGTTTTTTTTAAGAGATATGGCTAAGCAGTGTCACTTGTGGGTGATGCTGCAATAGACTTCATAAACCTAGGGTTAGACTGTTTTGAGCTGCTCTGTCTTTATTTGTCCTGTTTTTTTCTGGCTGTGATGAGTTTTCATTTGGAGCAAAGGGTTTTGCACGTTTGTAGTGTAGTCCTCTAATGCAGTGTTTCCCAACCTTTCTTTAGTCGCGGCACCCATTGGAAATTTTAACACATTTGTGGCACCCTACAAAATTAATTTTGTCACAATATTTGAATTTCTAACTTCGATATGATACTTTGAAAAGTAAAGATATTCGGTACAGCAGGGAAGAACGGCAGAATATACTGTCATACAGATATTTTTAATATGATAAAAAAATGTGTCCATCAATGGTGGCAATCAGTCTCCAAATAATGTTTAATCCTAGAAAGCTATTATTATCAGAGGACACGTGAGCATAACGTTTAGCAGATCAATGAATGAGAGGGCAGCGTTGCCCATTTACCACACCTTGTTACAGCACAGTAGGGCTATTGCAAACAGAAACATACTGTACTACATAGATGTTTCCTGTCAGCTCGATTTTTGAGTGGACTTTGCTGTTCCGATGAACATGAACGGTATATGAATGGAGCACTCACATGGGCCGTGAGCGACTGAGCGGAGCACACATAGAGTGGGATAATACACAGAGCGTCACACCACGTGAAAGTGAATCCTGAGCGGTGAACTAATTTTCGGCAGCCGGAATTTCAGTGCATCTCTAATTATTGGCGACATCAGAAATGGATATTATACAATAGCTGCTTTTTTGAACATTTTAGCAAATTACACGGCACCCCCTGCTCTCGACAGATGGCACCCCGGTTGGGAAACACTGCTTTAGTACATCAAGATAAACTAAAAGACAACACAAAAAAACCTTAAAATAAAATGAAAATGGAAAATATTAAAATAAAAACTGATTCAAAATATCAATAAAAACTATAATAGTATCACAAAGATGTTTACATACTAATACTTTATGCACGTTTTAGGGGTAAACAAAGTACAAAAGGTTTACCTTTTGAAAAGATATGGCCTCAATGAAAGCACTTTTCTTCCTAAGAGTGTACCTGTGGCCTTTTCTTGGACAAAAATGTGAATCTCACCCAGAAACTTTTACTGGCTGTACGTTTTGAATAAGACATTAAAATGCACAAAGTAGAGTGTGAACTCAACACTTCCGAGTGCCATTGCAAAATCTAAATAGACAGTGGGTGCATAAAGCTCATTTGTAGAGGTGGGATAGTTCTCTGTATACTTTCACTGGCTTTCTCTATCTCCTTGGTCTGGAGGTAATATCAGACTTCAGAGAAGAGAATAAAAACAGTGGTTTTAAAATTGCTTATAAAGATACTCTTGACTGACCAATTTGTGGTTTGAAAAATTTGAACCAGCTGTCGTGGTGA
The DNA here is from genome assembly GCF_001515645.1 of Sinocyclocheilus grahami. Taxonomy (NCBI): domain Eukaryota; kingdom Metazoa; phylum Chordata; class Actinopteri; order Cypriniformes; family Cyprinidae; genus Sinocyclocheilus; species Sinocyclocheilus grahami. The sequence continues at coordinate 2,617,584 of NW_015505183.1, forward strand.
ATAAAGAAAGCACTTTAATATTGTAATTGCAAGACACTCTGACAAAGACAGCCAAAATCTCCCAGTGAGTGGGATACATTTTCATGCAAATGCTTCACATCAGTTAGAAATACATACTGAATGTCAAGCTAACAGTTCTGTAAATATCAGATCTCTCATTTGTTCTTTAAAAGACTATTTTGAAACATTTCGGTTTCGACCTTAAAAATTTTATTTTGCAGTTTGTCCACATGAAAGCTGTAGTTAAATTTTTTTTTTTTACAAAATAAAAAGACATTTATATATTCCTTTATGACATATTGTGACATATTTATGATTGCTATACAATAGGACACTTAAAGCTAAATATTAGCAATGAAATACAACAACTTGCCCATTCACTCTCTCGTGGATTGAAGACAAGCTCTAGTAATTCTGAGTGTACGGCTCTCTGTTCACCTGCTGTGAAAACTAATTAAATCACCTGTTTCTCAATCAATAAACACCCTCTAAACCACAGCCTGAGACTGCATAATGTTTCATAATTGCAATTTGAGCTTTTAAAATACCTATCAAATAAGACCGACTCATTCAAGTCTTCTCAAATAGAACACGTAAAGGTTGGGGCCTTTGTTGGTCAATATGCATTACACAGACAACTTAGACTGAAAATAGTCTCAGGTTACTTATGTAACGTCTAGGTTACTTGTATAACCCTCGTTCCCTGAAGGAGGGAATGGAGACGTTACGTCAGTGACTGACGAATTGGGATCTTGCCCGAGAGCCCAATCACCTTCGAGTGTTAACTAAACAAGCCAATGACAGTTGGCGTGCGTGTTTCGTCACGCGCACCCTGCCCCGCAGCGCGGGTATAAAAGGAGAGCGCATGCAAACGCACATCAGTTTTTCGCTGAGGAGCCGAGACTACGTGCCCCGGCCGTACAGCGGTGGTACAGCAACTGTGGCGACGGAACGTAACGTCTCCGTTCCCTCCTTCAGGGAACGAGGGGTACACAAGTAACCTAGACGTTCCCATTCAGTCAGTCACGTTCTACGTTACGTCAGTGACTGACGAATTGGGATCCGTATGGAAAACGCCACTATTGCTGACCCCCTCCAGCACCCTGCGGAAGCCGGCAAGTCCCCCCACACCAGCTGGGGCGGAAGATAGGACAGCGGCTAGGCAGAGGTGTCCGCCACTGCTGTTCCATAGAGTGTTGTCAGCAGAAGGGAAAGTCTCCAAACAAAGACTTGCCCACTGGTTAGTGATGGCTATAGTCTTGGCATACCAGGCCCAACGTTTACCGTGCCCCCTCGTCCCAATTCGTCAGTCACGACTGACGTAACGTCTCTGTTCCCTCCTTCAGGTAACGAGGGTTACACAAGTAACCTAGACGTTCCCTGAGTAGGGAACGAGACAATGCGTCCTCTAGGGGTCGCTATGGGGAACATTGAAAAAACACCAACTCGTTGGCCGGTGACAGCTATGACGTCACTACCGGTGCGACTATAGTGTAAATAGGTGCCGGGAGCACACATCATTCACTTCTTCATCTGAAGCTTGCGTCCGCAGCATGGCAAGAAACCTAGAGGACACAGTGTCTCGTTCCCTACGCAGGGAACCATGGTTACATAAGTAACCTGAGACGTTCCCTTTCATGGGAACTTCGAACTGCGTCCTCTAGGGGTCACTATGGGGAACGGTATACCCACGCCAC
>NW_015505183.1:2619290-2625082 GCF_001515645.1 Sinocyclocheilus grahami
GTGGGCAAAGCTGTTGCACGTAGCTCTTACCGTACAGGATTTTAGAAAAGTGGGCAAAGCATAACGTGCACACTTACCAGCTATGTGGATTTTAGAAATACCGTTCTAGGGGTTCTCGTGGCACTCTGAAAGAGCAGCCGATAGATGGAAATAGCGCATCCCCAAAACTCTATGCCTTGAGAAGTCATCAAGTCAATCTACGGCTATAATGCGCAAAGCATAACGTGCACACTTACCACTTATGTGGATTTGTAGAAAAGTGCGCAAAGCTTAACGTGTGCACTTACCATAGTATTTGGATTTTAGAGTTTTCCAAGCATCTGTTTACAGATGCCTGTTTTCTTACTGTCTGGACATATATCGACGAGTGAAATAAACACTGCAAGTCGAGCACCTGGTTTCTGAACCCAGCAGAGGGGGTGCCCATCGAGGACCTACCCTAGAAAGGGACAGAAACACACAGGTCACGGAAAATACTGCAAAGAAACTAGCGTGAAGTGACATATGGCATGTGACAGGAAGTAGCAGAAGGGTTATACACACAACCACCAGCTCATTAGACACACACATATATATATATATTTATATTTACATATATTTAGACATGGATCGTACTCCCCCACCATGGCTCTGTCCGAAGAAGCCTCTAGACCGGACCATCAGTAAGATGGTCACTATGAAGCCATAGAACCAACCAAACCTGAAGGCCGCTATCCCGGTCTTTCAGCCGGTCAGCCTGATACGCTTGGAGCATCACCATCGTGTGCAATGAAGCGACAGCCCGACCTGCTGCTGCTGCGTATGCCCTGGCATCCGAGCGAGATGTCAAGGAGGGGAGTCTTAGAGGACGTCTCACCCATAGAGAGATAGCTGACCAGCGTACCTCTATAGGGGCATCTTCTCATAACTGCTTTCGCGCATCGCCTCGATGTTGGCATAACAGGTTCACCTTCTCAATCTTTATATGGAAAACAGGAAGAAAGGAAGGCTCACCTGAGCTGGAGGGTTATGGCCAGAAAAATAACGTTCATCGAGATACTTTGCGACGTCACTTTCTTCACCCGCTTCACGGCAAGTAAAGCCTCGCCGTGGTGCCCAGATCCACCCGCGATCCCCGCGAGCTCATTCCCTTCCGTGCCTCAGCAGCGGCGGGTCCTGAATCGCGGGAAGCAGATGGCTGCCCCTCTTTCCTCGAAAAGAGAGACAAACGAGAGCGGAGCTTTTCCCTTGGAAAAAATGCTCACAGTGCACGCCGATTTCCCCCTTGGAGGCATCGCCTGCGTGCTCTTCACCCAAACAAATAACAGATAGATTGTGTGTGTCATCAGATGTTAAACAACGTCAACACGGATGCACACATCCTTAAACGCTTTGCTAGTGCTCGCCATAATGAGATGAATAGCGATATCTCTTACCACAGAAATTTTTTGCATGCTTCAAACAAATGATGTGTGCTCCAGCGCCTATTTATACTATAGTCACACCGGTAGTGACGTCATGGCTGTCGCCGGCCAACGAGTTGGTGTTTTTTCAATGTATGCTTCAGACACGGGTCACGATGAGGCGTTCCCCATAGTGATCCCTAGAGGATGCAATTTGAAGTTCCCATGAAAGGGAAAGATATTTTCTTTAGAGCAAAAATATATTTTAAATATGCTATGTGTTGCGTAGCTTTAGGAATATTTTTTTAAACAGAATATATTTTGCCAAAATACACAAGAAAATACATTCATAATCTCGAAATACAATCCTTAACGTTTGTATAATACAAATATATTAAGATGAAAAAAAATGTTGAAACAAAATTTGAGGAAATAAGTAACTAAACATTAAAAACTATATATAAATATATATATAAATAAATAAAATGAAATTTATAGATATATATAAGTAATAAGGTACGAGAGGCTGAAGGGCGTTGTTAGGCATGACGTGAAGCAGAGTGATTGAGCTGTGATTTATTCACGATACAGCATGGCCTCTCGTACATTATTGCTTTTATAAAACACAATAAAAAAATTAAAATATTAAAACCAAAAAATTTATGTATTGAAATGTTACTTTTTGAAGCAAGTTCGTTAAATGCTGTCCTTCCGCTAAAAATAGTCCCTGACAGCCAGGGCCGTCCTTAGGGAGGTGCAACTGGTGCGGTCGATATACTGTATATATATATATATATATATATATATATATATATATATATATATATATATATATATATAAATAAAAAAAAAATATATATATATATATATATATATATATATATATATATATATATATACACTGTTTATTTTAAACATTTAATATTTCAACATTTTAAAAAACAAGATTTTTTCCCCATATGGGACATATTGCATTTAGTTTTTTTATATAGCCCACAACACGTCTTGTGTGAATAGCCTGTAACTCAGTTTATAACATAAAAAATCTCACACACTCCTAACAGCTACTGTAAGTATCTACACTGTAATATGTGCAGTATTATGAAGGACCCTAAAACTAGAGACCTACTGAGCCCGCTTTCCCCATGAGGTCGCCACTTATTCCCTTCAATTACTGTAAATAATTTCAGATGGAAAGTGTCATCTAAATGGGATGTTACTAAACAACCTTAAAGGCTCAGTAATTAGCATTGTGCATTGTAAATGACACCCTTCAATGCTAGATGAAGTTTATTATGTGTGTTTACATACATGCATGCTGGAGAGTGATGGGAAAAAAGAAGAGGACACTATGATCAAAGCTTGTATTTTCAAATCACTCCTGCCTCCATTAGTTTGATGAATGAGGTGAATCTACCTCCCAGACAGGGCCAAAGTCCTGAAAAATGATGCAATTACATGTCTTTGAATAGAGGGGGAGAGTGAGAGAGAGGGAGAAAGAATAAGAGAGAGAGGATGTGTCATTGTGGATATTTCACAAAGAATGAGAATGGAACATTCACTCGTTTTCTTTCTTTATTAAATGCCTTTGTGTTGGAATCTGTCATATGATTCTTCAGGGAGAACTTACCTGTACAGACTGTTACACTATAATATAACAACAGATTATTCTCACTCCTAGGAGTAAAACAATATCTTCCTTTAGATGCAGATGTAGCTTTATTAAATTTTTTTCAAAAGTGACACCCATCTTTTGCAATGTGCATATGCTTAAGTTTCATTTGACTTTCAACCATATGGAAGTTAATTTTCTGTTTATTTAAAAATAGTTCTGATTAGGTTTGCTGGGCTGAAGCACGGCACGTGAGCAGCTCACTTCAGATGCAGGCAGGCTATCTACACTGAATACTCCTTCTCTTTTGTTAAGACTTGCTAAATGTTCATGATCTTGACATTGATTTGAGTGTGCATGAGTAGTGCATGAGCAGTATCCTGTTTATGAAAATGTGCTTCAGGGATAAAGTAGAAACTCGCTGCATTTTCTGTGATTTTGTATAGATTTGTTTACTCTAAAGTTCAAGTATGGCCACGTTAAACAAACTTAAATGGGCATAAAAAAGTTTTCTAAATCACTAAGCAAGAAATATTTAAAGGACCGAAAAACGAATACTTACAGATTATGAAATGTTTTATTTAATCAACCCCTTAAACATGGTCTTAAAATAAAAAGTGGAATGTTTTCAAGCCAAAAGATTTCTTAATTTTTTTAAATCATGTTTTCCAGGAAAGCATGAACCTCATTTTTGTTGGATTTATGGTTTACAAGACCATTTTTCCAGTGTGGTAAGAAAATTAAGCTCAATTCATACTGTATATTCTTTGAATACAAATTTTAATATTTAACACAATTTCAATTTCAAATCTTCTTAAGTGGAATTTGTTACAATTTCATCCTCCTTGAGATTTTGTTTTTAACTGGAAAATTAAAAAAATATATAAAAAAACGAGTGGTTAAAAAACTGTTTGATGCTTCACTCGTAAGAGAATAGAGCTTCAGTAGCTTTCAAGCATCAGGGGCGAAGCCATCATTTCAGAAGTGAGGGGGACAGAAATGTAAAATGTAATATATATATATATATATATACTGTATATGTATATGTATATAAAGCCTACCAGTCAAAAGTTTTTTAAATGTTTTTAAAGAAGTCTCTTATGCTCACCAAGCCTGCATTTATTTGATCCAAAATACAGCAAAAGCAGTAATGTTGTGAAATATTTTTCCTATTTAGAATAACTGTTTTCTATGTGAATATATTTTAAAATGTAATTTATTGCTGTGATCAAAGCTGAATTTTCAGCATAATTACTCCAGTCTTCAGTGTCACATGATCCTTCAGAAATCTTGCTGATTTGCTGATCAAGAAACCTTTTTAAATTATTATTATTATCAATATTTAAAACAGTTGAGTAAATTTTTTCAGGTGATGATGCTAAAAATGTAACTTTGAAATCACAGGAATAAATCACATTTTAAAATATATTTAAATAGAAAACAGTTATTTTAAATAGTAAAAAAAAAATCTTACTGTCATACAAATGTTACTGTTTTGCTGTACTTTGGATCAAATAAATTGGTGAACAGAAGAGACTTCTTTAAAAACATTAAAAATCTTACTGTTCAAAAACTTTTATGTATTTATTGCTGTGATCAAAGCTGAATTTTCAGCATAATTACTCCAGTCTTCAGTGTCACATGATCCTTCAGAAATCTTGCTGATTTGCTGATCAAGAAACCTTTTTAAATTATTATTATTATCAATATTTAAAACAGTTGAGTAAATTTTTTCAGGTGATGATGCTAAAAATGTAACTTTGAAATCACAGGAATAAATCACATTTTGATCCAAAATACAGCAAAAGCAGTAATGTTGTGAAATATTTTTCCTATTTAGAATAACTGTTTTCTATGTGAATATATTTTAAAATGTAATTTATTGCTGTGATCAAAGCTGAATTTTCAGCATAATTACTCCAGTCTTCAGTGTCACATGATCCTTCAGAAATCTTGCTGATTTGCTGATCAAGAAACCTTTTTAAATTATTATTATTATCAATATTTAAAACAGTTGAGTAAATTTTTTCAGGTGATGATGCTAAAAATGTAACTTTGAAATCACAGGAATAAATCACATTTTAAAATATATTTAAATAGAAAACAGTTATTTTAAATAGTAAAAAAAAAATCTTACTGTCATACAAATGTTACTGTTTTGCTGTACTTTGGATCAAATAAATTGGTGAACAGAAGAGACTTCTTTAAAAACATTAAAAATCTTACTGTTCAAAAACTTTTGACTGGTAGTCAACTATAGGCAACTTTAATGTTTCTCTATAGCTTTTAATTGGCTAAGGAATCAGATACACTGCTGGACAATAACCAATAATAATGATTTGTTTATATACTACAAACACTTTTTTTCACATAATAAGGCAGAATAGTTTCTATACTGTAATGAATGCTATGTCAATTAGCACTGCATTGTTCATATACTTTATTTATTACCTGGAGATGACTTGAAAAACACAAATAAACCATATATTGTCGCAATCACATGTTTAATGTCTTCATGTTTCCAAACGTTTCTGTTTTTCTGTGAAAAGTAAACAACTGTTTTCATACAGTGATAGAGGCTTTTGTCCATATTAGGGATTTCCTGGTATGTCTTTCTGCACTTGAGCGCCCTCCAGCTTCGAGTATGAATGAAATATACACTGCATGAGAGTGTTTTGTGCTCCGTGATGTTCATCTTGCCTTATTCTGGGTCCGAATAAAATATCAGGTCATGCACAGACTATCCTGTCTCTTTGAATTTAAATCTATATTTATTCACACCGGCTCTTGAAAACCTC
>NW_015505183.1:2625281-2628419 GCF_001515645.1 Sinocyclocheilus grahami
GGGGGGGGGGGGGGGGGGGGGGGGGGGCACGTCCCCACGTCCCCCGCATGATCTACACCCCTGTCAAGTCTATCCAGGCCTACAATTTAGTTTGTGTGTGCATGTATGTGTGTTTGTGTGTATGAGTACCTCCCTTCCAGTAACCCTTCCAACTGCCCAACTCACAGCTGGAAGAGATCCTATTGTGCCACTCAAAAGTAGCAACAGTAAACATACTTTGATTTCCTTTCACAGTCAAGAAAAAAAAGAAAGAAAAGAAACAGCACACAATAACCTATAGCACACAAGAAAACATCCCAGGTTACGTATGTAACCATGGTTCCCCGAGGGAACGAGACGCTGCGTCGCAAGGCCATACTTCCGGCATCCCTACTAGAGCTTGCTTCACTCCTAAGAAGCTAGCGCCGGTGGCACCTCACGTGCTTTTAAAGCTTCCTGGTCATGACGTCACCCGCCGCGGACGTCTCGCCCATCGTTCGACTGATTACACATATGATTCAGAGCTTGGTATCGCTGAAGGCGTTCCCCTAGTGTTTTCCGACGCAGCTCGAGTTCCCGAAGGGGAACGTTTATTGATGCTAGTCACAAACATCTCCGGCAGGTTTAGCAGTCTTGCTGTGGTTTCATGCACATTTGATGCCGCTACGAAAATGACATCATCAGACCAATGTTGTTGGCTTCAATTGTTGCTTATTATATATTGTACAATTAGTAATAATTGTGAAGTAGCTGGTATTGAAAAGATATTTCAGTATTCACATGAACACTGAATTACTAAATTTTCAACCTTCTTGGGTTGGTATGTGTTTGCTTTTACTAAATAACAGAAACAGAATATAATAGAATGGATATAACTGGAAAAGCACTGCATTATTAACCATGCCTTAATTGATTAGACTTAATAATATGAACAAATTGCCACCTTTTGCCTATGAACTTACTTAAAATTTAAGTTTTACCAACACATAAAGCAGAAAGTAGGGAACCTGAGTTTCAAAGACCTTGGTGTAATTTTTAATTCATATGCTTTTGCTGAGTCACAGTAAAAGACATTCTTTTACTTACAGAGTATCATCCAAATTTTGAAGATTTTGTTCTCTTAACTGTCTATAGAAACACCAAGGTCTTTGTTCAGCGAGGTCTCCAGGATGCTGTCATCCAATTTACTACTACACATTTTCACACCTTATGTTCTTGTTTACCTGATGCCGTTAACAATGCCAAGGTCATGGGTTCAGTTCCCAGGGAACAAACATACTTCCCAAAAAACTGCCAAAATTCTCAAATATTGTGCTAAATAAGCAAAAATATCTCAAGGATACAGTTCTACAATGACTTGTAAATCATTTTGTGGCTGTGCTCCCTATTCAGACCCATCGTTTCTGCATGTACTATGGATTAATTGAAGAATTGAGGCAAGAGGCCATCCCCATTATATAGTCTACAGTAGACTGGGCCTTCTGTGTGGCAGCTCTCTCATTGTTTGGCAGAGCTTGTTTTGGACGCCCTGCTGTGGAATAGCGGAGACTATGACCCACGGCCTGCCCTCATGCTAGACCTGCCCTCGGTATCTCATGTCTTATTGTGCCACCATTGATCTGCAGATACAGGTATCTCTCTCCACACTACCCTCAGTGTGTGCCAATACGATCTTTCGCTAATGATGCTTTTTGTTCCACCTCGTTTCTGCTCCAGAGCACCCTCAGGTTCACCGCCGATTAATTAGTCCTGTCAATCCATCCCCTTCCCGACATAAATATTACATTTTTCTCTTCATGCACTCCATCCTAGCTAAGTTTACATTCATGCCTGCTTTCACATGCTCTTGCATTCAGTCTGATTTGGGTTTTGATTACAACCAGTCTTTCTGAGCAAATTATATTCTTGTCGCAAGTATTGTACAAATAAAATCAAAGTGAATTAGAATGAAATTTATTTAATTGAGCAACCAGCAGCTAACATGCAAAATGTATACCACTGCTTCGTCAAAGCCAGCACACAGTAATATTAGCTTACAAATTACAGCAATTTGCCTCAGAATGAATTCATGTACATATTGATCTGACAGCTGCCTTTCTCTTAAATCCTCGGTAAAATTATTATTCTGATTCTTTTCCAGGATAGCATTTGAAGGAAAATGCCACATTTACATACCCAAAGCACTTCAGATCTTCTTAGCTCTCCGGCTCCGGAGAAGCTTATCTTGGAGTTCTGTGTCTCATCTCACTCTGAAACACATTGAGATCTTAATGAGATTCAGCCATTAAGATCTCGATGTGTTTCCGAGTGAGATGAGACACATAACTCCAAGATCAGCTTCTCTGGAGCCGGAGAGCTAGTGCTGCAATGGTAATGACTTTACAAATAGCCTAGATGTCTATATGTCTGAACATATAATTCTATAGCATCTATAACATATAATTCTACGTATTGCTTTAAACAAAGGAACACACACACACACAAAAGATGCACAACCAACCGAGAGAACCGCAGCCTTATGAGGATTGTCTAGCAAAATCAATTCAAGAATTTGAGTGAACTTCACGAGGAATGGACTGAGGCTGGGGTCAAGGCATCAAGAGCCACCACACACAGATGTGTCAAGGAATTTGGCTACAGTTGTCGTATTCCTCTTGTTAAGCCACTCCTGAACCACAGACAACGTCAGAGGCGTCTTACCTGGGCTAAGGAGAAGAAGAGCTGAACTGTTGCCCAGTGGTCCAAAGTCATCTTTTCAGATGAGAGCAAGTTTTGTATTTCATTTGGAAACCAAGGTCCTAGAGTCTGGAGGAAGGGTGGAGAAGCTCATAGCTCAAGTTCAAGTCGCTTGAAGTACAGTGTTAAGTTTCCACAGTCTGTGATGATTTGGGGTGCAATTGTCACGAGCTGGTGTTGGTCCATTGTGTTTTTTGAAAACCAACGTCACTGCACCCGTTTACCAAGAAATTTTGGAGCACTTCGTGCTTCCTTCTGCTGACCAGCTTTTTGAAGATGCTGATTTCATTTTCCAGCAGGATTTGGCACCTGCCCACACTGCCAAAAGCACCAAAAGTTTAATAAATGACCATGGTGTTGGTGTGCTTGACTGGCCAACAAACTCAGCAGACCTGAACCCCATAGAGAATCTATGGGGTATTG
>NW_015505183.1:2628479-2638547 GCF_001515645.1 Sinocyclocheilus grahami
GGTTTAAGGCATTAAACTCCCGGGCTGAAAATGAGACACACTCCGGCCCTGCCTATATATATATATATATATATGTATATATTTGTATGTTTAATGTATCCAATACGTATCTCTATATAAACTGAAATGTTCATATGATACTTTTGAGAATGTATAGTTTGCTGGCTTTCATTGAAAACATTCTCCTACTATTTACCATCATTCAAATGAAAATCAAATCCAACTTCATAAGAAATATAGCCTATGTGTACTGAGAAGCAGAGTGAAAGAGAAATTGTGAAAAAAAATTCTGTTGTCCTGCTGTGTACATGGTCAAGTTTAGAGGTCAATGTAAAATAGTTTTCTGATTTCTCCCATTATGTCTATCAATGTGCTCCTTCAGTCATGGCCATACAAAAGAGAGAAAGAGACATACAGAAGAATGAAAGAAGAAAAGAAATATAGAAGAGTCTGGGAAATGACACACATCCCTCATGTCCAATCAATTCTTGTCAGAACACAGGTCTGGAGGTCTCAAACCATTCTGCACCAGAGACACAAATGAGATTTACCAGAAGTGCACCAACAATGTGTTGCCAGCACTCACTGAGTGTATTAAAATGCACCCCCCTCTCTCTTGAGCACAATTACAGTAAAGAGGAATGACAGCATTTACTGACCAGCTTTTCACCAGGGTTGTTGATCAAAAGAGTTGCACAGTGGCAGTCATGTTGCATGAACCAAAACAAAGGGTCTTACTTACTAGTAATGGTTCCTGTGGCTCAGTGGTAGAGCATTGTGTTAGCAGTGCCAAAGGTTGTGGGTTCAATTCCCAGAAAAAATGTACTTGGCAAAAATGTATAGCCTGATTGCACTATAAGTCTTTTTTTTTATAAAAGCGTCTGCTAATTGTATAAATTATTAATTATTAGTAATTGCGTAATTGTTTTCACTTGAAGGGACAGTTCAACCAAATATTAAAACTCTGTTACATATCCTTATGTTGTTCCAAACCTGTTTGACTTACTTTCTTTTGTGGAACACAAAAGAAGATATTTTAAAGAGCATTTGGGTCCAAACAAGATTAGACCCCATTGACTTCTATTGTATGGAGGTCAATAATGTCTTATATTGTTTGTAAAAACAGACATACAGGTTTGGAAAGACATGAGGGTGAGTAAATGATGACAGAGCTTGCATTTTTGGGTGAACCGTTCCTTTAAGTGCACAGAAATGTTTCTCAGAAAAATTATCTATCTATCTATCTATCTATCTATCTATCTATCTATCTATCTATCTATCTATCTATCTATCTATCTATCTATCTATCTATCTATCTATCATCTCTTAATTTTTACCTATACAGATGTATTTTAATTTCAAGCTATGAATTAACATTAGTATTATTACAGAATACAAAGTAACTCTGATCAAAAGTAATCTATCTAAATAAACATTTCAGTTTGACACATTTAATGTTCCAGGAGGAATTTTTGCATACAGTACGTTGCTTTTTATATTTCATCCTAAATTGATTGTAAATGTAAATGTCAATTTGACAAATCATAATTTCTGCATGAAAATGTTTGCACACAGATTTTAAATACATTTCAAAAAACACAGTAGTTAAAAGAGACTCAATTAGATTTGAGGAAAAACAAATCATAATTAATTTAACAAACATAGTTAACAAACTATCAATATGCTATATATATTTACAAACCCAATTCAACTAGAAGCCTGTATTAGACAAGAATGGGACAACATTCCTATTCCTAAACTTGAGCAACTTGTCTCCTCAGTCCCCAGACGTTTGCAGACTGTTATAAAAAGAAGAGGGGATGCCACACAGTGGTAAACATGGCCTTGTCCCAACTTTTTTGAGATGTGTTGATGCCATGAAATTTAAAATCAACTTATTTTTCCCTTAAAATTATACATTTTCTCAGTTTAAACATTTGATATGTCATCTATGTTGTATTCGGAATAAAATATTGAAATTTGAAACTTCCACATCATTGCATTCTGTTTTTATTCACAATTTGTACAGTGTCCCAACTTTTTTGGAATCGGGTTTGTATATATATGCTTCCTAATTTTGCATGTCTGAAATACTCCGTAATAAATCCCTAATGGGTAACGTATCATGCTAAACCAGGATATAAACTGATGGTTAGCTGCAAATTTAATCCTCTGCCCCTATACACAAGTCTCATGATTACAAAAAAAAAAAACATTTAATTAAGTTACTTTGATTAGACCTTTTTGCACTCACACTTTCAGATTATGCCTCTAAATAAAAAGAAAAATTACAGGATTCTACGGAGTTTCATTACAATTGACTGATTTGAATTCTTGGGAAACAATTTATTTCTGAAGGGCTCTTAAATGTCCCTTGACGTTAAGCACTAACTTAAGTACTAATCATCCATCAAGTCGACGAGCTGCCAGATGTAACCTTCGCTGATTTTAATCTAACATCCTGCCACTTTCCATAACAATTTTTTCCCCTTAGAGAAAGGTGTAAAATATTTCAAACTCTGGCTGTAAGTTAGTTAGTTGTTACAGTGCTTGCTGATTGACAGTCTGAATGAAAACTGTCACGAGAGACAGCTTTGTAATGAAGAGCATGAACCCTGCACTCCGCCATTTGATTAATTGGGTACGTGATTGCCTTCAGAGGTGTATTCTGAGACACATCTTGTATGAGCTTCCTGAGAGGTTGAGAGCCTCCTGAAGACTTATATCATGTTCATGATTAAACTTGACCCTGCTGTGACTCAGCACCTTAAGATTTGCTAAATCATCCATGCGTCACATTGAAGATGTTTTTTTAGATTCTTTTAACAAGAGATTCCGACACAACAGAGTGGAATCCTGCACTGTACAATAATTTCCTTTATTAATCATTCAGGCGTTCTGTGAGCGCACACCATGTAAAAACTGGAATAGGCCTACAAATACAGTGTGAGCATTCAGTACAGTATTCAACAGACCCCTATTTGTACAGGTTAACAGTAATGCTAAGCACACACCTGAGTGCTATAGAGGTGATGCTGAGAGCAGCAGAGTTTTCAAAGTGATTCTGAAAGCTTCTCGAGTGTGTGAGGCAGCCTACAGGTCATTTTTCTTACCGTCACACTTTAGAACTATCACCTAACCACAGGTGAACAGTGAATAGACATGGAACTCTGTCTTTGATGTACTTATTGGGGTTAGAGAGAAATCGGGCAGCAAGGTGGAGGACTGATGAAAAAAAAATGCAGGGAGAAACAGAGATCGAAAATAGACAGAAAGAGGGAGAGAGAATATTCTACATTAGAACTTAAGAGAAAGTGTGAAGAAATGTAGAAGTAGACAAGATGGAGAGAAAGAGAGAAAGGAGTCCATTTTAAAGATGAATGAGGACAAGGACAGTGATAGATAACACGCTGACAGGCTTAATTTGTCCCTGCAGTGGGGGGTCAGGGGCTCTGGAATGCAGGTTGTGTGTTTGTGTGCAATGTGTCCTAACTCCTCTATGGTTGGCAACCAAGAACCAGATCTAATTCAGAGCTAGTTCCATGTTTATAAAATACTCAAATGATTTACGACATCGGGTTCTGTTGAAAAGATCTTGAATGCCTGCATTCTTCCATGTTGATGCCATACTAATCTACTTTGAAAAATAATATGTACTTATAATATAAATGTAAATGAACAATTCATTCTCTATTTTAACAAATTTGTGAACAAATGACTGTTATTTGTCTGCCTTTGTTGGTAGTAGTAAAAGATTGACCAATGAATGAATGAATGAATACTGAAAATTAAATAAAAAACATATATTTGTTTAAAAAAAAAATAATTATATACATAATTATACAAAAATCTGAAGATTTTAAAGATTGCTATAAAAATCTCTAAATGACTATATAAAAGCAGAATAGTTCTAAAAGTGATTTGAATCACTCCAATGACTCACTGACTGAAATGGCTGGAGCGATTCATCACTTTTCATCATAAATTTTGTTGTTGTTGTCAATTTAGTTTATTTGTTAACCATGGATATATCTATTTTTAATTAGCACCGAACAGAATTGTTAACCAGAACCGTTAAGTGGAATCTGAATCAGAACTAGAAATTCCTTATGATTCCTATCCCTAGTCCTAGCATCTGTGAAAAGGTCACAGTAAAGACCAAATATGTACAGTGTTGAATGTGAAATCTCAAAGCATTAAGCTGAATATACAAGGCATCTGTCAGGGTCTAGACACGAGCAATCATCAGTCTGTAAGTGATGGCTTTTATTTCAGAACCATGACAAGGACAGTTCAGGGTATGAGCGGTAATGACAGCTATAATAACCACTAGCAACATCACACCATACAAAGTACACTTTCCATCTGAAACATATCACCTCTGCCTGATTTTAAACAATACAGAAAATGTCACTGCATATAAACAAACTGCCAAGCTATGTTATGCAAAGCCTTGTCTATGAAATTGGAATGATGCACTCTTGTATTTGAATAGTGTTGCAGCAGAATGCGGAATTAAATCACCACAGATGTCATCTCGTAGTGAAGGAAAAAAAATCGACAACGAAAAATATCATTAGGTTTCCTGAATACCCAGCTGAATCTAGTCATGGTTCAGTAAACTGTGAGCTGAAATTTCATTTCACTGTTGGTTTGTGTATGTTTTTATTAATAACACACACACACACACACACACACACACACACACACACACACACACACACACATTGGGAGAGAAATTAGGAAAATATAAGTTTTGGGGAATATTACGTTCATTTATGCAGTTTTATTTCCAGCTTCATTATGGCATCAACAAAGTATGAAATTTATTTAGCAAATATTATTTCTGCTGAGACTTCCTTACCACTTGATGCAGAATAATTAGCATGTTTAGATGAACAAAATAATAAAATCACACAATCCTGTCCCAGGAGTCTCCTAAAACTCCTGACACAAACAATGACTTGCAGACTGGACCGATTGATGAGCCTGAGACTCATTGGCTTCTGTGAGCATTTAATTGGTCTTACCCCACCCTTCCTTTTTTTAATCAGCACGTCCAGAGTATTCATTGGCGTTTTCATATGTGAATCTTTAAAATACAACTGGATGTGGGTAATTATCTATGCTGTCTCATTAGGGCTGCTTTTGATGGATATGAAGAGGGTAGGTGCACACGTGTATGTGTTCATGTGTTTGTGCAAACGGGAGGGAAAAGCACTTACATCATAATGAGAACAAAATGATATGGTATGTGTCTAATTGTGTTGTCCACAATTATCTTCACGTCTGTTAGTAAAGATAATAATTTCATAAGGGACACACATCCCAATACATCTTAAAATCAAAAAGAGTTATTAGAAATGTGATGTGATGAGTGTTGGTCCATGCAAAACTCATGCTATGATGTTGCGGTGTTACTGAAGGATGCCTGGGTGTTACTATGTGGTTTCTAGGGAGTTCTGGGGCCAGTTGTATAAAAGGTTTAGACTAGTCTTACAAGTTAATCATCTAATTTCTTTTTTCTGTAAGACTGGACATCATTTAAAAAAATCTGGTTACATAAAAACGTAGATTAAGTTGAATCCAAAATATAAGACTGATAACCACTTGGCTAACTGCTAGTTGGTCAGACTAGTTCTTAAGACATAGTCTTAGCATAGTGGATAAGTTTATGGAACTGGCCCCTGGGTTATTGCTAGATGGTTGTTTACAGGTCAAAATCTAAGAGCCCACCCCAGGCCTCATATACTAGTCCCTACATATGCATCACGTATTGTCATTGCTTAGAATAGGACAAAGGCAAAAGCACAATTCCTCTCAACAAGTTGCATGATTTGAACTAGGGGTGTGCAATTAATCATATTTTAGTTTCCACTGATTATGAAAACATGGCAGTCAAGCTAAAATGTGCCACATTCTGCTCCTTTCCTTCACAGTAGTGCACCTTCTCTCCCCACTGAAAGCCCAAACGTAACGTTGCTTGATATTAAAAAGAGTTATTAAAAGCACATTAAGCTGCGATAGAGAACTCAGGTGCTCCCGAGGTGGCTTTCTGTGGATGCTCTCCAAGACTGAGCTGAAGTACACTTTGGGCTTCGGTGTGCACCTAAACCAGGGATGTCAAACTCAATTAGGTAGGTGAGTTAGACCAGGTTGGACCTAAACTCAGCAGGAATGTGTCCCTCCAGGAGCTGAGTTTGGCACCCCTGACCAAAACAGTCAAACACACACAAAAATGCCAGGCTTGGTTGGTATTTACATAAACACAGTCAGTTATGTCTTAAGTGAACATAAACAGTTGGGAGAAAATCGATTGAGTGTCCGTATATTGGATTCACGCATTAGGTCGTAAAGTGACAGCAGCCTAATAAACTTGCTGCCATATGTGTCATTAATGTTACAAAAACAACAAAAGAAAAAGAGCATATCACTCTCTGCTCTTGACTAAATGACTTCTGTGACTTTAATAAGAATAAAAGAAAGGTTAATTCCTACAGTGAAGATGACGTTGTGTTTTACTATACATTGTAAACACAACATCACTCAGCAGCTCTCATCGGGTTTCCCACTGAAGCTAAGCAGGGTTGTGCCTGGTTAGTACTTGGATGGGAGACCTCCTGGGAAAAGTAGGTCGCTGCTGAAAGTGATGCTAGTGAGGCCAGCAGAGGGTCCTGTTGGCCTGTGGGCTGTTTGGGTCCCAGTGCCCCAGTATAGTGATGGGGACACTATACTGTCAAAAAGCACCATCCTTCGGATGAGATATTATAACGAGGACCTGGCTCCTGTCCTGTCTGTGCTCATAAAAATCCCAGGATGCCCTTCAGAAAGAGTAGGGGTACAACCTGGCCAAATTTGCCTACTGCATGGCCTCTGCCCATCATCATGGCCTCCTAATCATCCCCATATTTACTGATTGGCTTCATCACTTTGTCTCCTCTCCACCAATAAGCTGGTGTGTAGTGGGCGTTCTTTACTTGATATATATCACTATCAATAAAAAAATTACTCATATGGTGATAAAAGATTTTGGATTCGTAGATGCCTAATCGTGTTAAATCATAATTACAATATTGACCAAAATAATCATGATATTTGTCATAAACGAGCAGCCCTAATTTAAAGCATCATTCATGTTTATAGCACAAACGACCCAGCACAAGTTACACATCAGAATTAAAACCTTGGAGTAAGAGGTCTATCAAAATCAGGTGATGCTTGAATTAGCAAGCACTGCTTTGAAATTTCACCTTGGCAAAAACTATCATATGATGCAGGTATCTAATGCAGTTGAGCAGTAGACCCTGTTCAGCAGCACAAAATAAATAAGACAGATGTGTGAAGAATCGCCCTCAGCGGCTGCCTTTGTTTCAGAAGAAAATGTCAAACAGCTACATATTTTTCAGCATTTTTTCATCTCTATCTTGTCGCCAGCTCATTACAGTGATAACTTTCACCAAGCTTTACTGGTACCATATAATATGGAGACTTCAGACAGAGCCAGAGTCATTCGGCTAATGGGCTTGTGGCTCTTGAGAATTAATGGATTTTTGGACATCAGATGCATCTCTTGTGATTTTTTTTTATCCATTAATTCATTCCCGGATAGTTTGTGCTTGGGCTCAGTACCATGCATCCACATACACAAGTGGAAGCCTATTAAGTGACAAACTATACGTACTGGATGGATGTGCCTTGTGTCCTTGCTATTTTCCACCTGCATGTCCTGACAGGCCAACACGCTCAGCCTAATGCACAGCAGTGGTAATGGCTGTGTGAATCACATAGAGAGCCGTGGAAGAATCAGAGCATGGAGAACCTCCCTAAAAACACAGATAGCAGCTCTCTGAACCCAGCTGTTTATCTGACCGTGTCTCAGAGCAGCAAATCACTGAGGAAATACACGCTTATACAAGACTTCCCCAAACAGACAAGGTTATTCAGATAAGAGTGAATTACTGCCCACGGGGCTTAGAGCAAGAGAAAGATGGCATGGTAAACTCAACCCCTCGACTGCTCAGAGTTCAATTTAGACTTTTTAGGCTATAGCAGAGAACTCCCAGGATGTTTTGCAGCTCTGGAGAACTCTATCACTCAGCTGTCACACTGCTAATCAGCAGAACAACCTGGAAAACGCTGTACAAACTGGCCACACAATCTCAATCTCAGCACATATGTTGGTTTCACTATATTAGTGAGGATGTCTCACAGACGCAACGGTTTTTATATAGGGGTGACAATATTTGCTAACTGTAACCCTCACACAAACCTGTTGATATCAGAACATTTTAAGCCAAACGTGATTTTTTTTTTTTCAAATTGTGAGTACCACAAGGCAAAGTCTGCTATTGTTTTAAACTACTTATATACTACCATTCAAAAGTTTGGGGCTGGTATGATTTTATTATATATATATATTTTTTACATGTTTTTGAATTAAGTCTCTTACACTCACCAAGGCAGTATTTTTCTGTCAAGAATATAGGAAAAAACAGTTATATTGTGAAATTTAATTACAATTTTAAATACCTGTCTTCTATGTTAATATGTTTGTAATTTATTCTGTGATGGCAAAGTTTAATTTTCCGAAGCCATTGCTCTAGTCTTTAGTGTCACATGATCATTTAGGAATCATGGTGCTCAACATACTTTTTTTTTTTCTAATTATTTAAAAAAAAAAAACTTGTGCTGCTTAATATTTTTGTGGGAAATGTTTTTTTTCATTATCCTTTAATGAATAGAAAGTTCCAAATAACTTTTTGAAGTTCATTTTTATGTATAAAATGAAAAAGTTTTTATGTCACTTTTGTTCAATTGAATGCATCCTTGAAGAAATAAAGTAAAAAATCCTTTTGAATGATAATGGAACTACTAAAGACTTTCTGCACGTGATGACTTTTGCAAAACTTTTCAGAATGTTGCATATTTTAGAATATTTTATGATACAACACACACAAGACAGGGATACTCAGATGTCCCTAAAGCGAGATTTTGATCAGTTCTGTTGAACTTTGGAGGACAATTTTGTCCCCAAAGTATAGCTAAGCAAACCCAAACACATATACACCAATATACAAAAAACCCCCAAATTGTTAGTCATGGAATCCCCGATGCCGGCCCCGCTGCAATTGGAGGCTTAGCCAAACACGTTGAATACTCTCAACGTGTTTTTGCAGCATTGAGCAATGTAACCAATCGCAGATATCTGTTGATTTCTTGAATGCAATGGCCAATCAGAAACGTTTTGTCAGAATTCACTCACCGCTGAAAGCGCCGCAGTTTTTAAGTGCAGTTTTGCACACTCGTGAATCATCTCATGACTAAGTGCAGACGCGATATAAATAAGAGATTAATTGTGCAGTTTAGAGAGCTTCACGGATTATAACGGAGCTTTGTAAGATCGCGATGAACAAAGATGAGTGATGCTTTTTGGTGATAAAGGGAACGCGCTTTGTGCATTTTCTAGGGTATAATCCATTCAGAATTTGTATGAAACTTTCGGTTTTCAGACACATAGGCTACACCCTGCAAAGTTTCGGGAATGACATCCGCATATTTATGCGGGATTCACTCTCCAAATAGCAGTAATTGGCAATGGACGGAACATAAAATATGTTGATTTAAAGGGGTCATATGATGCAATTTCAAGTTTTCCTTTCTCTTTGGAGTGTTACAAGCTGACTGTGCATAGATAAGATCCCTGCAGTTGCAAAGACTAAAGTCTCAAAACCAAAAAAGAGATATTCTTTATCAAAGTTAAGACTCTTATGTGCACGCAAAAAAAGAAGGCATGGTTTCAGTAACCGCAGTTAGTGTTGATGCAGCCATGTCAGGGAGACGCTGTGTGTTTCAGTGTGAAAGCAAAAGCACTTTATTTGGCCTTCCAGAAGTAGATGCATTTAGGAATCTTTAAGATTACTTACAACAGAACAGCAATGCATTTTATGGACGACCGTTTCGTGAACCTAGGAGAGGAGGTAATTCTGACTTTGCTATGACAATCTGGCGCTTCTGAATCAGCTACTGTTTTGTTATTAGTTTAAGTATTTGCTATTGACTGTTCAAATG
>NW_015505183.1:2640050-2653924 GCF_001515645.1 Sinocyclocheilus grahami
ATTTTTCTGTCAAGAATATAGGAAAAAACAGTTATATTGTGAAATTTAATTACAATTTTAAATACCTGTCTTCTATGTTAATATGTTTGTAATTTATTCTGTGATGGCAAAGTTTAATTTTCCGAAGCCATTGCTCTAGTCTTTAGTGTCACATGATCATTTAGGAATCATGGTGCTCAACATACTTTTTTTTTTTCTAATTATTTAAAAAAAAAAAACTTGTGCTGCTTAATATTTTTGTGGGAAATGTTTTTTTTCATTATCCTTTAATGAATAGAAAGTTCCAAATAACTTTTTGAAGTTCATTTTTATGTATAAAATGAAAAAGTTTTTATGTCACTTTTGTTCAATTGAATGCATCCTTGAAGAAATAAAGTAAAAAATCCTTTTGAATGATAATGGAACTACTAAAGACTTTCTGCACATGATGACTTTTGCAAAACTTTTCAGAATGTTGCATATTTTAGAATATTTTATGATACAACACACACAAGACAGGGATACTCAGATGTCCAGATTTTGATATTTTGATCAGTTCTGTTGAACTTTGGAGGACAATTTTGTCCCCAAAGTATAGCTAAGCAAACCCAAACACCAATATACAAACATCTGACAAACTATACAGTGCTTATTTGTGTTTGTGCTCTGGACAGGATAAAAAGTTACTATTTACCATGCGTTTTTGCAGTGTTGAGCAATGTAGCCAATCACAGATAGAATCTGTTGATTTCTTGAATGCAATGGCCAATCAGAAACGTTTTGTCAGAATTCACTCACCGCTGAAAGCGCCGCAGTTTTTAAGTGCAGTTTTGCACACTCGTGAATCATCTCATGACTAAGTGCAGACGCGATATAAATAAGAGATTAATTGTGCAGTTTAGAGAGCTTCACGGATTATAACGGAGCTTTGTAAGATCGCGATGAACAAAGATGAGTGATGCTTTTTGGTGATAAAGGGAACGCGCTTTGTGCATTTTCTAGGGTATAATCCATTCAGAATTTGTATGAAACTTTCGGTTTTCAGACACATAGGCTACACCCTGCAAAGTTTCGGGAATGACATCCGCATATTTATGCGGGATTCACTCTCCAAATAGCAGTAATTGGCAATGGACGGAACATAAAATATGTTGATTTAAAGGGGTCATATGATGCAATTTCAAGTTTTCCTTTCTCTTTGGAGTGTTACAAGCTGACTGTGCATAGATAAGATCCCTGCAGTTGCAAAGACTAAAGTCTCAAAACCAAAAAAGAGATATTCTTTATCAAAGTTAAGACTCTTATGTGCACGCAAAAAAAGAAGGCATGGTTTCAGTAACCGCAGTTAGTGTTGATGCAGCCATGTCAGGGAGACGCTGTGTGTTTCAGTGTGAAAGCAAAAGCACTTTATTTGGCCTTCCAGAAGTAGATGCATTTAGGAATCTTTAAGATTACTTACAACAGAACAGCAATGCATTTTATGGACGACCGTTTCGTGAACCTAGGAGAGGAGGTAATTCTGACTTTGCTATGACAATCTGGCGCTTCTGAATCAGCTACTGTTTTGTTATTAGTTTAAGTATTTGCTATTGACTGTTCAAATGTGGAGTTTTGAGCACCATGTATGTGTGTGTGCGTGCGTGAGTGCGCATGTGTGTGACAGAGAGATCACAGTGGAGTCAGCTGTCTTAACCGTGGCTTGTGTACTGCACACATACCAGCTTCATCACTGTGTCTGTCACGCAACTCTGTTCCCCTTTCGGGCTCTGTCTTTACATTTATTTTGAAAGATGAAGCTCGCGATTATGGTAAGGGGTGTTACATTTCCGACGAGTGCTTGTGGTGTTCGGCCAATCACAATGCACTGGGTCAGTTGGCCAATCAGAGCAGACTGCGTTTGTCGGAAGGAGGGACTTTGTAGAAAACGAAGCATTTGAGAGAGGCGGGGCATAGAGGACCTACAATAATGTACAGTATTTGAAAAATAATGTGTTTTTTGAACATTAAAGCATGTCCACATATTCTGTTACACCAAATACACAAAATAATGATCTTTAAAAAAGCATCATATGACCCCTTTAATTCTGGAACCGGTCCTGGCCAAACTTCCACAGACAGCGCGCATCCCAGAGCGAGATCTAATTCATGGACCAAAAGCGTTTGTAAACTTTATTGAGATCGGGACATAACAATCAGTATTTTAATTTAATTTCCAGTAACGGACGGTAGAAAGTTCAGCAATTAATGGTATGCGATTTATGACAATATATTCCCACAACTGATCGTTTATTTTTTCCTCACGTGTCTCGCCTTTGGTAACAACGAAAAACTAAAACGTTTCAAGTGACACAGGAAAAAAGACACGGAAATCTTAAGTGAACATCAGAAAAGCAGCGTGCACATTTCTGGTTAAAAATGAAAGGCCATCAACTGACAAATGGGTAGCATCACCATTTAAGTCAGCAGGAAGAGCCAAAGCTAGTCCACAGTTTACTAAGCGGTGGCAACCTCTTTAAGTTATTCTTGACTGTGTTGGATTGACTGCTTTGATGCGTTGCAATATGGCAGGGCATTGTTTTGATGCTTACATCAGAAAAAAACTTTGATTTATTTATTTCATATATATATATATATATATACATACATATATATATATACATTTTTTTCTTTTCTTGCCCCGCCCTGACTCAAGAGTCAAATGTCGCCCATGCCAATAACCTTCCAAATGTGACCACAGTCGCTGCTTTAACAAATAATTTAAACACAATTCTCTCTTCCTTCAATTGCAAACTGTTCAGATAATTTTGCTGAGATTACAGCTAAACAGAATGCAATGCACAGGATGAGCCACTTTAGTTATTTTCCAGCCCATTTGGCACAACAGCCATGTGCCTCTCTAGCGAAAGCTTCATTCAAAAATGACTTTTTATTACTGAACAACAAACAACACTATTCCATAGACCACACAAATTTTTTTTTTCTTTTTTTGTAGACTCTGTAGATATAGAAATATATAACTAATTATATGATATATTATATAAATATTATTAACATATTATTAATAAAATTCATATATTCTAGAAAAATAGTATTATAGTAATATATTATAATTAAGACTATAATTAATATAAAATGTATAAAATTGATGTATATTATCATTGATTATATATATAAATATATAAAACATATATATATATATATATATATATATATATATATATACACAGAATATATATATTTACATTATATGTACATATTTAATATCTAATAAAGTATACACTATAAAATATATAAAAAATTAGAGCCTGACCGATATGGGATTTTTGAGGGCCGATGCTGATACCGATATTAGGGAGTAAAAAATGCCAATATCGATATATATCGGCTGAGATTCTGTATGTGTATATTATAGTACAGTACCAGTCAAAAGTTTGGACACTTTCCCATTCGTGTGTCCAAACATTTGACTGGTACTATATATAGAATGCAGTATATACATAAACAGAATACATTTTTTGCAATGATCACTCAAATGTTGTGATGACACACTTATAATGACATGTCAAAGATATGTAATGGAGGCAAGGTATTTAACAATTTAACAATACACTTTATTGTTACACATAACTCCCGGACCCCGGGGGCTATCGACGCGGGGGTGGCCTCATTCGAAAGGGGGCCTTGAGACGTACACTCGATTCAGCGTTCGAGAGGGCTCCTCGAGCTGAAGGGATCCCCCGAATTTGGTGCGGAGCTGCCGTTACAAGATATGTTCAAATTTACAATGGTATTCCAAACAATTAAGCTTTAAAGCATTTCATCCAGATCGCCAGTAGCAAACAATAGAGCACACTATGCTTACAATTACAAACTACGTAATTACACCATTTCCAAGCATTTTATCTGTGTTTTATGTTCTCTAAAAAAAATTTCATATCGGTGGCATATCGGTGGCATATACGCCGATACCGATATATCCGCGACAGGCTCATATCGCCTGATAAAATCGGCAAAACGATATATCGGTCGGGCTCTATTAAAAATACATTGATTCTATTTCTAGAAAAAATAGACATTATTCATTCCTAAAAACATCCTTCATGAACTGTTTTTTCTTCTGACAAAGTCCTCAAAGTAAGGCAAAAATACTCTCAAACACACAAACACTATACAGTATATCCTATATGTTATAACATATAGGCACTGGTACATAACAGCATCACTGCATCTTCCCACCTATGCGTGTATTGCTTCCGAACTGCTGTTACAATAACACCTACCTGGTGTATGAAGACCTGGGCAGTGCGAGGACTGAGCAGCAGGATGGCCCGTCTGAGAGTGTCCCGGTAGCGGTTCAGCTCCTCCATCCTCATCGTGCTGAACAGAGTGGAAAAGACCTTTGTCACATTCCGGTCAACCTGTTGTAGAGACACATCCAAACCCATTTGAGACGCCTGGTCCAGAAACCCACGCAGTCCCCGTACATCTGAAAGAGACATAGTGTGAGAGAAAGCAAAAGATGATGGTTAAAAACCAAGGCTCATGTGCAGAGAGCTAAAAATTGTATTTAAGATGAAAAGTGAGATGAAAATAGATAAAATATAGACTAAATATTTGATTTGAGATCAAAGGTTTCCATAACGTCCAACCTAATTGTAAATGTAATTCAGGGAAATTATGTTGAAAGGGATAGTAATATCTGTGAAAATATCTCATTTTGTTCCACAAGAAGAAAGAAGGTCATACGGGTTTGAAACAATTATCCATTTAACATTTGAAAATTCTCTGTTCCTGACTCTAGGAGAAAGAATCCTGTTTTCTTGTCCCTTTGCACATCAAGGCTGTTAAGTCACGTCGTGTTCAGTCTACTGAAGTGGCTTTTTGATGGCGTAATCGTCTGGCATGGAGCTTTCTAACCATCTACCCATCTACATGCCAAAAGGACAAAAGTCCCTTAAAACTGTCCCTTAAAAGGGTCAAGACGTGAGAATGAGGCTTCAAGGTCTAATTAGCTATATAGATCAATCATAAAATGCATACATTTATGGTCTTCACTTTGAGCTGTAAATACATTTTCATAGCATGACACTGAGGCAGTTAAAAAATGTTGTGAAGAGCTATGACGTGTCTGCATCTTTTATATTTTATCTTTCTTCTTGTAGTCACTGATTGAAAAAAAAACACAAAGAAAACAAAGAGAAGGAACAGAATTCTTTCAAGAACCTATCAAAGTAAGGAAGCAAAATAGTCTGATAAAAAGCATTATGAGGAGCAGAAAATGTTTATCCCATCTGCAGATAGCAAGGTGTTAACAGCAGCTTTATCTCCCCTGCAAACAAATCTGCATCAGTTTTTCAGTATCAACTGGTAGTTCTCAACTAGCTTTGCTTCAAAACTCATGCTGCGTCCAAATATACCTACTTCCATACTATATAGTAGCTGAAAAGTTTTGAAAATAGTATTTCCACATAGTATTTGAAAAACAGCAGGCGAAAAGTACCCAAATTACATGCGACTTCAAGCGAGATTCTGAAGTGCGCGGCCAATGGACACTTTACTATCCCATGAGGCCACAGGACAGGATTTGTGAATGACAGTGAAGCGACACAACTGACGCTGGTACGACATGTGATAGCAAGATGCCAGATGTGGTACATCTGAAATTTCATTCAAACTACCTCTATTAATACTATATACACTCTTAAAAATAAAGGTGCTTCAAAAGGTTTTTTGGTTCCACAATGAACCATTCAGTCAAAGGTTCTTTAAAGAACCTTTGACTGAATGGTTCATTGTGGAACCAAAAAACCTTTTGAAGCACCTTTATTTTTAAGAGTGTAGGACACACTTCTTTACCAGTTGTAAAGTACATTTTAAACCAAATATACTCAAGGAGTGTACAGTTACAGCTTCAGATTTTACAGTGGACATCAAGTCACAACCCAACACAGGACCAAAATGATCATACAAAAAAATAATTACAAATGTCCTTAAAAAAAATAACAGAAATGTATTGATATTACCATTGCATGACAATGGCTGACTACAGAAACTGAAGATACCCTAAATGACCAATGAATCCATATTTATATTCTGGGTTGTATTTTCTTTCATCTTGAGTTAGCTTGTTCATATTTTTTAAGAATAAGGGCATGTTACACAACATTTTCTGTTGACATCTGTCTAATTTTACTAGCCTCTACCAAGTGACATATTAATTTGTGTCAAAATATTATAGAGTTTGACTCGATGTGTTTGATATCAGCAACAAATTGATATTGATATTTTAAATAGGTATATTCCCTTCTCTCTTGAAAGTTTAGGTTTACAGTATTTTAATCAAAGTTGCTTATTTCGCCATTCTAATGATCTACAGTTACATGGTTAGTTGCATTTATAATTTGCATCTAGCATTTTCTCCTGCTGTCCAACAGTGCTGCAGGCCAAAGATCAAAGTGATGTTTTGAACATTCTAAGACACATGGTTAAGTACAAATAATGACTGACAATCTCCCTTTCTTTTTCTCTAATTTATTATTATTATTATTTTACAGGTCTACCTTTTGCTTCAGGCATATATTTATTCAGACAACCACAAAGCCCCGTTTTCGGGGTTATATTGCAACACTGAAAAGCTAAACAGGCATCAAGAATGATCAAACCATATTTTTTTGTGCGTACGTGAGTGTGTGCTTGATATACTTTATCATAACTCACCCTCTTTGCAATGCTTTTTGCTACAAGCTACAAACTGTTTCCATGACAACTGACCATCAAAACAGATTACTTGCCCCACACTGGCCCCAGTGTGCTCAAAACAACTACTAACGAGAAAGTCTAATTATTTGAGCACTTGCAAAGAAATGAAATGCAAGTGGGTTTAAATACACTAATGAAAACCCTTTCAGTATAATTGGCAATAATCATAGTAAGCTAGTATTATTTATTTATTTTTGCATTTAAATCATTATTTTTCTTAATCCTGCAGGTCATCTTTGAGCATATCAGCATTTAAACACATGCCAAAAGGACAATGAAAACATGACAAATCATTAAAAAAACTACTACTATGAATAATACAAATTATTAGGTATAACATTTTTAAATAATATTATTTAACAAACTATTATTATTATATAAAAATTATAATAAAGGAACAAGACATTTGCTTTCATGACACAAGAACATGTAACATTAAAAAAATTAATTAGTGAACAGATGAATTAACATCTCCTCAGCCAAAAGTGACTAAGTGTAATGAAGCATGTGCTTTAAATAAATTATATACCATATATATATATATTGAAGTTCAGAAGGCTTCTTGAACAGCAGAGATTCGGTATTCACTAGTACTGAGTAGCAGCACACAATAATTTCAAGCAGCTGTTATTTCTGTAGAAGAGTCAGAAATAAATTTGAAAGTTTAAGAGAATGACTTAAGCATGCTTGCTATATCATCAGAGCACAATGGAGAACGTAAAGCCAGATATAGCCTTGGTGCTATTAGCTAAGAAGTCCAGCTGAAGGTAAATGCTACTTCACATTGCTATAAGCTGATGAATGAACTTCAGCAAATACATCAGGATAATTTGAATCGGAACCTTTTGTACATTTGAATAATTAACATTTTTAACTAATCTCATTGATTAAATAACTAAATCAGTCTATATTGGCAAGATATATTTATATATCTCAAAAATGGTATCAGTCTCTATGCGGACGTGAAAATGTATGCTATATACTAAAGCACACTTTATAAATGAACACCGGCGATTACTGATGAGGTAACGATCATGCATCACTTAATCACCGAATAAGTGAATGTCATATTACGCTCCTTTCTTGATGTTAATGACTTTGGTGTGACTTAAAAGTGACCAATCGACATTCCCAACACACAAACACACACAATAGTTCAAACTATTTCCTCAAACTCTCGCAGAGATTAGTTTCACCAGACCATCGTAATTCAAATATCACAGCTGTAGCTACAAACTGAAGAAAAAAATTTACTCTCGTGAGGAGAAAGTCTCAGGAATATATAAACAAACAACATGGAAATCTGTGGAAAGAGATCTGAGAAAAGTCTTTTGAGAAACAAACTGGATTTGCTTAAAGAGTGTAATTATATATCTAAAGGCATATAAAAGCTGCCGTCTCACTGGGCAAAAACACGCGAGTGATGGAGGTGTGGAGGGAATCAATGGAGCAGTTTGACGTTCTTCTGTTCCTTTCTTTGTAATGAAAAATAAAATACAAGGCTTGCTGTTGGATTTGGAGCTTCGTCTTGATTAAAGCAGCATGAGGTTATGCAACAAATCGACAGTCATATCATGATGTAATCAGCAAGGTCTTGAATACAACAAATCTTATCAAGAACTGAAGTTTGATATAAGCAGAATGTTGCTGATCAAAATTAACGTGGAGGTCTATCACGATATACTCAGTAGAATATTACTGAGGAATAAGATCATAAAGTTATACATCAGAGGACTTAAAATAACAACAACAAAGACTGTGTAGTGGACCTAAATGATTTCTTATTAACCATTAGTTCAGTATTTTATAAATGCATCTTTACAAGTTGACGCTCATTGTGATTAATGGACCCCAGGATGCTTGGTCGTTGCATTAAAGGTCATCGTACACAACCTTTGGAAATATGTTTTTAATTGGTTCTGCATAGGGTTCGCAGGTATGAACATCATAATTTGATCCACTACAAAGATATATAGACAGTTGCTATGGTAAAATCATTTCATCTGTGGTTTCTTTTTATGATTCTGTTTGTGTCTCAATCCACCGGCCTGCTGTACAGAGATCCGGGGGCCTGAGTATGAGTATTGCTCATGAAGGCCATGGGGAGCGCTCTTCCTGGAAAGACTTAGAACACTTATGACCTATTAAACGAGAGGGGGTTTGGTTGACATGCTGTTGAGTGGGTCCACGTGACAGCACTGCGAAATCTTCACAGTCCTGGAGACTGTTGCTCGTTTAACTGTCTGTGACATGAACTGCCCAGAGACATACCCAGCCTCTGTGTCTCTCTCTTCCTCTCGGTCTCACTTACAGATGGGTTCTCCTTGTCTTGAAGAGGGAGCCAATTAAGAAAGGCACATCATCCTCTTGTTCAAAAGCAGCAAATTATGACACAAACTCTATTATTACCCCAACATTCTGACATAAGAGAGAGATTTCAGCATAAATCACTGCAGTTTAACAAAGTTGACCAGAAGACCACAAGAGCACATCCAGAATATTACAAATATAGACAAATACAAAACATATGCCTTTCATAAATCTTACTGTGGTGAATGACAACCAGAAAATAAAAAATAAAATAAAAAACCCTCTCCATCCAAACAAAACAGAACAGTCCAATGCTGTACAATCTATATATATATTTATATTCAGGGCTGCACATAAATGAGCGACCAAAATAAAAAATGCGCTGTGGAAATAAGTTCAGACCGCTCATAATTATAATCATGCATAATCACCCTTTTAGATCGACTAACTGTAATACTGTAAAATATTTCATTTCAAACTGAAAGCATAAACCTAGGCTATGTGCTGCTGGTTTCACAGCAAAATGCAAAACTGCCATTTCATTCACTGACGCGCTTCACTCGGCAGCACTAAAATAAACTTACTTGCTGGCAACCCGCCAAAATATTGCTGATTTTAGGTTTGAAAATGATGAAAATTCATATAAAGAAATCAAACAGTAAAAAGGAAAAAAAAAATACATGCAAATATAAGCATTGTATTTTAGGTGTACTATAAAATAATTGTACTTTTATTTAATACTCACTATTTATTTTAAAATATAATAGTATTATCAGACTTTATTTTGTTTATTATTTGATTTTTAAAAAAATGAAATAAATAAAGTGCAATAATATTCTTATCACTACGATCACATTTTTTAATAGTTATATTTAATAGGTCACACTACATGTGCAGTGTGAGCACCATACACTGCTGTTAATGCACAATTAGCCTACTGTTTTAAATCGAAAAACTGTAATACTGTACATGTATAAGATTTCTATTCGCACTGAAATCATAAATCTATTCTAGGCTATCCGCTGCCATTTTCAAAGCACAATGCAAAAAACTGAGACATTTCATGCACAGAGGCCCTTCAATCGGCAGCGCAGCGCCAAAATAAAAGCTTGTTGATTTTCAGTTTGAAAATGATGAAAATTCATATTTAAAAAAAGTAAATATTAGCATTTTATTTTATGTTTAGTATAAAATAATTGCATTTTTATTTAATACTCACTTTTTATTTTAAAATATAATATATTATCACACTTTATTATTTTATTTAAAAAAAAACTAAACAAATAAAGTGCAATAATATTATTATCGCTATTATTAATTATCTTTTAATAGTTATATTTAATGGGTCACACTATGTGCAGTGTGAGGACCAAACCTAACCAGGTGCTGTTATGAGAACCAGACTGAAAAACTTATGTGCACCCTTGACTATATACAGCACTATTATAAACTATTAGTAGTGTCACAGTGACACCCAGTGGACAACGCTAATAGCAGCTGTAATTAGAAGAATGCCTGCAGATACATGAAGTTGTGGAATTATTTATGATGGATGCAAACATGTAGCAGCTAATTGTTTAGTTTTGCATTCTTACTCAATGATAGGGTTGATGCCGAATCTCCGGGCTCGGAGTCTGGGATAAAAAAAACAATCATTTGACTTTAGGAAGCAGGCATTCATTTGTTTCATATAACAAGAAAAAAACAAGAAAAAAAACTTTCATTAAATAAACTTACCAGGTTTGTGCTCTCCATTGCAACTGATAGCTTACAGAAAACGTTTGACGTCTGTCATTGCCAACAAAGGGTATATTATAACAAAGTATTGAGATGAAATTTTGTTATTGACCAAATACTTATTTTCCACCATAATTTGCAAATAAATTCTTTAAAAATCCTACAATGTGATTTTCTGGATTTTTTTTCTCATTTTGTCTCTCATAGTTGAGGTATACCTATGATGAAAATTACAGGCCTCTCTCATCTTTTTAAGTGGGAGAACTTGCACAATTGGTGGCTGACTAAATACTTTTTTGCCCCACTGTACATGTCAAACAAAACAAGACATGTTAAAAACTGTTAAAACTTAAAAGCAGAAGTCATCATTAGACAAACGACAGATTGTCTGTGTGCATGTAAGAGTGCAAATGAAATCACTTCTCAGAACAGGTGGTACAGTAGGTAAAAAAAACTATCAGCTCTACACTAGTGAATAAAACAAAAGGACACATTACTCAGCGGCATGATAAAAAAGGGACATCCGTAAACACTGGGACTGCTCAGCTAAAACCAAAACATCAGTTAAACTGAGAACTCGCTTACAAAACCAACTTTCACAGGCCTGTGGACAAGCTTACTGTTGTTTATAAATTGCAAAACACGAAAAGTTAAAGGCAAAGGTGTAAGGACAAAATTGGCGCTATGGACAAAAGCTACCAGCTCTGTGCCTATTTTTTCAATCCATCACCGTTGTGACTGATTGTAATAGAAGCACTGAGAGTCCTGTTTTCATTTGTAAAATGAAAGTATAGGTATTTGAGAATCGCTTAATATTGTCCATTACATTGTCTTAAGAAAAGGTTTTCAACCCAGTTACAGTAACAGCTGGTTGAACCACTTGTTGTTGAACCAGTTATCTAAAGGAAACAATACAGATAACCTTTACATTTAATTATTTAATTCCATTGTATTTTTTGTCATTATTATTCATTGTACAAATATAGATATAATTGACAAATATAGACAGATGGACAGATAGACAGAACGATATATAAAATGATATAGAATGACAGAATGATATAGAATGAAAGACTGATAGATAGATAGATAGATAGATAGATAGATAGATAGATAGATAGATAGATAGATAGATAGATAGATAGATAGATAGACAGACAGATAGATAGAATAAAATAAAACCTACGGTCTTACCAAGAAGCCTCTTATCAGTGTGTCTAGTATTTCAGGCCATGAGACACATCCAGAGTAATTTTCCTCCTGTAGGAGGGTGCCATGCTCAGTGCTGAAAGCTCTGCACCACCATCAATCATGTTTTATGTCTTGATTGAGGCTTTTCCTCTGACCCCTGCGATACAGTTTGAAGGATGTTACCTGCTCCAGGGTGTTTGGTGGTCTGGCTCATCTCAGCCCATTGCCAGAACCTGCCTGAAGCCAAAATCTGTAGCACATATAGCCTTAACTGCTGAGCTATTTAAAGCACAGTGTAGCTGCATATTTTCTGAAATAGATCTCATCCATGTGAACCACAAGGGACCTCTGCTTTGACTAGGTGGATTAAAATGCCCCATCATGGTTCTGAGTCGCTTTTTATCCAGACCTTTGAATCTGTGATGGCAGCCTGTTAGCACAGCAACAACCCAAAGAGAGAGCTATGGGCTAAAGATATTTGCTTGGGATAGTGGGGATTTTAAGAAGATAGGATGGGAACAAAAGGAAATTGGGCCTGCATGCTTGTTAGAGTTCATTCAAAAATAAAAATTATTCAGTCATCATTTATTTTTCCATGAAAAAAAAAATCAAGGATGTCAACCTTCAGAAAGAACCATGAAAGTAGTCCATCTTGCTTGTCTGCTATATTCCAAGTCACAAGACAGCTTTGTGTGAGGAACAAATCAAAATGTGTTATTTTTCACAGATAATCTTCCCTTTTAGCAAGCTGTTAAGCCTCTAAGAAATCATTTAAAATTAATCAAGCAATTCATTAAAAAGACTTAAAGGGCCAGTTCATTCACAAATCATTGATTTTTTTTCTCCATTAAGCTATAGGGTGGTCCTCTAACAATGGCTTTTTTTTATTTGGAATATACAGCAGTGCAGTTTGCCGTTATTGTGTTTTGTGTTCAATATTCATTGCAATTGCATGACAAAAAGATCAACCGGTACATTGCTCCAAAATTTCACTTTTTTTTTTTTTTTTGCATTGTGCAGAAAGTCACACATATTTGGAAACAACATGAGGGTGAGGACAATTCATCTTTAGGTGAACTATCCCTTTAAAAAAGGCAAGATAAATATACCAAAAAATTCTTAGTTAAAATGCATTGTTATAGCCTGCAGCACTGCAGAAGAGACTCTTACAGATTAAGTGTTAATTGGTGTCAGTACTAGTAAGTACAAAGAATTTTTATGAGGGAGCTTTATGCTTTACATTCTCTAACAAGACCTCAAAATTTTATTGTGTTGTTTTCAGGAAACAATATACCCCACACTTCAGCCTGAACAACCAACTTACAGTTAAAGTTGCAGAACTAAAGACCTTATTAACCCTCTGGCGTCTGAGGGGGTTTTTGGGCCCTGGAGAAATTTTGACATGCCCTGTGCTTCTTTCAGTTTCTTATAAACATATGAATGACTAAAGTCTGATTACACTGTATTCGGCACAAACTGTGCAACAATAATATATAATCAGCATGTTTGTACAAATTTATATTTCTGAGAAAATAAGGTTTATGCGTGGTTAGTGAAAAACGTCTCGGGTTACTTATGTAACCATGGGTAGCTGAGGGAGCAGACATCCATTCAGCTGGAGCTCGACCTACAGAATGTTCCATTGGTGGAACAGCTAGCAGTTATCAGCTGTGGGAGCAACACGCCCAGTCCTCACCGGGAAGGGGACTCGACCCGCAGCGCGTTCCAACTAGCGGAACCGGCTAGTAACAATTCCGGCGTGGGAGCACATGCCTGGTCCACAGACGTACAGGGGGCTCGACCCTTACCCATGCCGGGCTTTCCCCGGCTGGCAGTAGCTCATTCTAGCTGGGGGAGCCCAAACACAACTCTCACCGAGAGGGGGGGGGGGGCCAACC
>NW_015505183.1:2654497-2672975 GCF_001515645.1 Sinocyclocheilus grahami
ATCTTTCTGACCGGATCATCCGCTGCAGGTAACTTTATACATTTTTTACACATGACCACCTCAGTCTCTCATTAGTATACATGTTCTCATGATATATGGATCATACTGACCCACCACGAGCCTTGCTGCCGGGGCTCTGTCCAGGGATTTTTTGACCGGCCCATCAATCGGGCGGTTACTATGATCTGGCCATAGAACCACCAAATCCTCAAACCGAGACGGGCCAGGACCCCTGGTTTGTTCGGGCTCAGACCTGGGCCTTCGTGGTATGAAGGATTTGAACGTTGCTGAGGCGACTTCGCCTCCCTGAATTTGTCGACCACCGTCTCAACGGAGGTGCCAAACACTTCAGAGGGTGAAACCGGGGCATCGAGAAGAAAGCCCCTTTCTTTCTTCCCGATGTCCGCTAAGTTCACCCACAACTGCCGCTCCGTCACCACCATAGCAGCCATCGCTCTGCTCATGGCAGCGGCTGCCTGCTTCGTAGCCCGGAGGGCCAAGTCTGTGGTGCGCCGCAGCTCAGCCGTTTCACCAGGGGAAAGGCCCTGCCCCTCATCCAGGTCCTTCAGCAGGTCAGCCTGATATGCCTGAAGCACCGCCATCGTGTGCAACGAAGCCATAGCCTGAACTGCCGCTGCATATGCCTTGCCGTATTTGAAGGGGCACAGATGGCAAGGAGGGAGTTTTGAGAGATGACGTCTCCCCCAGAGAGAGATAGCTGGCTAGCGTCTCTTCCACAGGGGGCATCATCTCATAGCCTCTCTCGCCCGACGCCGATGTGCGGAAGAGGGAAACCCCCCCTTCAGCCTCATCGGCTAGGTCCACCTGAGATCCCCACGAGCTCATTCTCCTCCGTGCCTCAGCACCAGCGGGTCCTGAACCGCGGGAAACAGATGGTTGTCCCTCTCCACTCGAGCAGAGACACAAACGAGAACGGAGCTTTTTCAGTGAAAAGCTCTCACAGTGCTCCTCGCCCAAACAAACAACGCATAGATCGTGTGAATCATCGGGTGTCAGAAACCGCTGACACGGATGTACACACTTTCTAAACGCTCCGCTAGTGCTCGCCATAGTAGGAAAAGAAAAAGCTCTTACTTTGCTTTTTGGAATGCACGCTTCAAACAGCACGGTCAGTGAAGACGAAGAAAAGTGATGATGTGTGCTACCGGCGCCTATTTTGTACTAGTCGTGACGGTAGTGACGTCATGGATGTCGCCGGCCAAACAAGTTGGTGTTTTTTCAATGTAGGCTTCAGACACGGGCGTTCCCCATAGCGACCCCTAGAGGACGCAGTTCGAAGTTCCACGAAAGGGAACTAGAATTTTTAAGTCACTGAAATAAGGCCATGAAACATACAGAACATTTGCTACAAAAATCATTCTGCTCACTTAGTCACAGAAAACAATATGTTAAATTAACTTTTGTAAGTCATGTTTTGTGTTAGAAAGGCTGTATGCGAGGGAGTGACAATGGCCATGTATATTTAGTGATTCACACCTGAGAGACAAAGGGCCCTCCCCTAATAGGTCATCAGTGTGACTGTGACTGTGAGGTCACGAAGAAAGAATGTGAGGAGAGTAAAATCATGGGGTTTTGATTATTGTATTTTATTTACAACACAGTATAATCAAAATATACACAGTGAAGGTCACATTAGACATATTACTGAGCACACTGATCTAAACACTGAGAATTCACTTGATTTCATACATTTAGTCAGAAACTATAGTTTGGGAAAAGTATAACTAGTAAAATGTGTACAAGTTATGTCACAATAACACAATAACAACTAATGCAAGTAATAAAACATGACTTGTCAGAAATTATCTCCTCCGCTGGATCAAGCAACGCGTCGCATCGCGTTCTTCTTCTGAGGTAAATTCTGGCTTATTCCTCTCACATCTTCTTCCAGAAAAGAGAAGTAGCCGAGATTAACTTGATGAATCTTCAGGCTTTTATGGAGGTGATGTGGGCGTTTACATGCTCGCGCTTCTGACATGGATGATTACCGTATGAATAGCACGTGCTGCTCGTGAGTGTGACCACATTACAGATAATGAGCTCAGACAGGAAAGGCTTTTGTTTCATACGGATTACTTTATCAGAGAGTATCTGTTTTCGACATGACTTAGTTCATTTAAAAGTAGACACTTCAATCTTTCACTTCTCTCATGTCTGTGTGTCAAGTATTAGCAGAGTTTTGGGTCATTTGGTTCAAGAAGTTCACGGAGACCGAGACAGCAGAAAGCGGATCCTGTTTGTTTTATTTGTTTTACAAAAGCACAACTTTTTGTTGTTATTATGAGTGTATACAAACAAAAGTAGACCCTTTCCTGATTCAAATGATGTATTGCTCTTATCTGTATGATAAAAAATTGACAGAGCAAGTACTTTTAAGTACTTTTCGGTGTTATCAGGAAAAAATGCTACAAAATGTGCCGATGCGTTTGCCAACCCCAGTCTGCAAATACTGTAGAAACATTAGTCACCAGATTCTTTGAACACACCTTTTAACCCATACATACATTTTACTGTCAGATACAAGAAAGCAGAGAAGAATCATTATCAGCTAATGTGCTTTGTGCCATTATCTTAGGGGCAGGTTAGGATTCAGACAAAACCAGGATTGAGACCGGGAATAAACAGTAACAAGGTGAGTTGCATCATCCTCAGTTTTAAAAAATCAGAAATTAGCTAGAGGGGTAAAATTACATTCATTCATGTCTACCACCCTCCTGAAGGGACTGAGGGGACTGAGAGTCCTGCGATGTCAAAGCTGAATTGTCAGTCTTTAGTAATGGTTTGGTGCTCAAAAAATATTCTTATTGTTATCAATGCTGACAAAAGATGCTTAATATTTTTTTTGAAAACAGCGATACATTTTTTTTCAGGATTCATTGGCCACGTTCAGACTGAGGGCAAAAGAGTGGCCCAAAAAGTTTATTTTTTTCCAATAGCGTGAACAGTGTGATCTATCTTTTCTTTAAAAACAAACAACAAAAAATCTTACTGACTCAGGCTAAAAGAGGTTTGTTTAAGGGTAGGATGTACTGTTAGGGTAGGTTAAAGACCAGTTCTCAGTCTTTGTTACATTAGGTTACATTTCGAGAGAGGTCAGGGTAAAAGTAGTCTTTAATATTAAAGCGGAGATTCTGGATGATTCTGAATTCTGGATTGATAGCCAAACTGATTCCCATAAGATGAGCATCACTGGCTCAATGAAGGAATCTAAAGCTATTCAAGTCCACATTTTTATATATCTTGAAAATTGTTATGGTTTTCAAAACACTACAATGCTAGAGCTTGTTATCAACTGACAGTCTGCCTTTTAGTCCAGCTGCTCACATCAAATTTTAACTTCAGAGCTGATGTCTTTGTATTATGAATTTTTTTAAGCATTGCTCATGGACTGCATCATTTTTTGTATTTTAGTTTTTTTTTTTTTGCTTTGAAAAATCCTCCAAATTTGTTATACACCAAAATATCATGATGAATTGTGAATTTCAGCTCATGTCACAAAGTAAATTTCTCCCTTCACATCAGTGTCACCCCTGCTCTCCTATCACTGACTTCCAACCAGCCTCCCGACTGGAGATGGAAGCCACATAGGTTCACTCGTAACCCCTCACGTCACTCACCGTACTCGCTGTCATAGAAAACGATGAATTTGTGCCAGCGGAGTTCAGAGACGAGCGTGATCATGACATCACTCAGACGCACAGGAGGGCGTGCGGCCAGCGTGTAGCGCTCTCCGTCGGGGCTGGGATTGAGCTGGCACTCAGCACGGGGTGTGCCGTCTCCGTTCCTCTGAATGAATAGGTGAGGAATGTGCATGGCATCTGTGAGAGACTGTAGTGCATTGGCTGCAGCACATCCCGTCGACGACACCAAAGCCAGTATCCCTTGATTCATGAGCTCACAGGCTAGAAAATGAAAGAGAAGAAAAAACAGCAACACAGTTAGGAACAAGAATTATATTGTCCAGGAGTCATAGTCACTACTTTACAACAGTTAAGCATATTGACCATTATAGAACTTATGGTCCATTTTCATCAACCAGTGGCAATTAATGCAGCAAATGTCAGGGTGATCCCGCAGAGAACAGGTGGGATAATGTGTCCAGAT
Organism: Sinocyclocheilus grahami; assembly: GCF_001515645.1. Lineage (NCBI taxonomy): Eukaryota > Metazoa > Chordata > Actinopteri > Cypriniformes > Cyprinidae > Sinocyclocheilus > Sinocyclocheilus grahami. Next base: position 2,658,623 of record NW_015505183.1, read on the forward strand.
TTCACAGGGCAAATGTAATTCTCTTCAGTGTATTGCCATATGCTGCTAATTTACTGCCTCTGTTAAACACCAGTGTAACAATTTCTCAAGGAAATCTAGTTAAAGTGGACATAAATAATTTATGAGATATGACATTTTATAGATGTTGCCATCTGAGAGCCCCTGGTTAGGAAACATACACTTATACATATTGTTACCCTTGTTTTTTTACAATGATGAAAAGTGGATTTCAAACCCAAGGCTGTTCCAGGGTGCATATCTGACAATGTGCCTATTTAAAAAGGGCATTGTGGCATAGAAAAATGGTAGTAATATTCTCAGCTTTGTACGCTGGAGCATTGTTTCTCTGTAGTATATGACTATAGCTAAAAATCATTGCATTTATGCACAAATGCATCTTGGATAAGAGGTATAATATATAATATATGTCAAAAAATATTTGACTTCATTCTTCATTTAAACACGTTTATTTCACATTATTTTCTCCTATTTATACAAATCAAAAGTAGTTAGGGTACTTTGTTGTATTTATTTGCATTGTAATAAACATTTTATCATAGATTCCAAAAAGGGGGATTGTAAATTAACTTAGTCTGTGACAGCACAAAAAGTTTTACAACTGCAGAAGCTGGAAAATCAATTATTAATAAAACCAAAACAGCATTCAAAATGCACCAAGCCCACTGTACGGAGATGGAATTATTCTCCAAGTAAAAAAAATACAACCCAGTCATTTCAGTAACTTTCACACAATAACTATTTGTCCATGTGTCCCCAGAGAGGCTGTGTGCTAGATTAATTTCAGCAAAGCCTGGATTCAGATTGGCTCAGCACAAAGGGTTTAAAGAACAGTTCTTTAAAGATGTAGGTAGAACAATGTATTACAAATCCCAATGAAAATTAGAGGAAACACAATGATTTTTTTTTTAAGCAAAGAAACTAATTACTTTTTTCTAAGAAGCTGAGCAAATAAATTTGCACAAAGCCACCAGAGAAAATACTCAGCAAATATCTGAACAAACACACTTTAAATTGTTATTCCACTGAATGGATCCACCTTAATTGAATACAAAATACCCTAAAAAACTAACAGTCCCCTAATAAGCTTTAGCTGCTGAACACAATCCAAAATCCTGTTTTTCAACATTAAGGTTCACCCAAACATTCATTAAGTAAAAAAATAGATTAGAAACATTGAACTTGAACAAAAACTCCAACAAACAGAGGCTATTTGTGGTTTACGATAGTACAAACAAGATGAAAGTTATGAAAATCAAGTAAATTTATAGTCTAATTCAAACCAAAGGAAAACTGTTACCATCCATAAATATCTGGACTGTACAGAGTTGCATCCATTTCCAATGGTCATTTAATTTTAAAGGCCCTTTATGTAGTTTAAAGGGATAGTTCAACAAAAAAAGGAAACTTTTGTCATTACTTACTCTCAAATTGTCCCAAACCTGCACGAGTTTCTTTCTTTTTTTTGTTGAGCACAAGAGAAGGTATTTTAAAGGATGTAGGTAACCAAACAGTTGATGGTAGCCATTGTTTTCCAACTGAACTAAATTATTTTGATTTCTATAAAAAAACAAAATGACAGTGGGGCAGTGCTGCAGTGGCCAAGTAATGTAATCGATGTATAACCAAACACCATGTAACACAGACTACCGTAGCAAGCCTAGTGTTTATGTAATTCCACGATTCTTGTTATGTGCCAAATCGTGGCACGGCGGGATGGCGGGACCCGTGCTACATTTTCTTTGACCGCCCGCTCTAGTTTGGAATGACGCAAAGGTTCATCTATTCATTCATCTATTTTGACATAAAAAAACAGAGAATAATGCTTAGAAAAGTATGATCCTAAAAGAAATGACTCAGCTCTTAAGGATAAATGTGTCTGTTCATGACTTGGCAAGCTTTATGATGAGCTTCTTATTTTTTAGCTTCTCTCTTTCTGAAAACTTGTGTGAATGCGTGTGTTCATGTGTTAGATTAGTTTATATGTCTTAGATTTATCCAATAAAGCCTGATTTATATGGAAAAGAGGAGTATCTTGTGTTTTGTGCTCACAAGTTAATGTCTTAAACTGCCGATCTTGTTACTATGCTAATTAATAGTGTTTTCACTATATTTTGGATATAAATATCCCTTGCAGAATTGATGTCATACGGCTCGTTCACTGACTCGCTGGCCGTCTCAGTGATCCGCCGTAAAACAGTGATTCTGTCCTAATTCCCTTGCATATTAATGGTGGAGTTCCCTTTAAAATCTTAAATGATTCCCTTTGAGCTAAATTATTGACCTGTTTCCCTTACAGTGCATATAATAGAGCTATGGAGGGATATAGGTGTGAAAAGCCTGAGATATAAACGCATCTGCTGATTCACATCACAGAGCTACATTTCATTGGATAAATCCAGAAAGAGAAAGTTGATAAGACTGATAGGTGTAGAAAGAATAAGAGAGGAATAGGAAAAGCTCCGGTTACTTGCGTAACCTCGGTTCCCTGAGATAAAGGAACGAGCGTTGCGTTAATCACACTATGGGGAAACTCCTGTTTACTCTGATACTGAAGCCTGACTTGTGCACGTTCGTGTAGCTGTACAAACCAATGGTGCTTCAACCCGCCAAATGTGGTGGACTGCTTTATAAGTCAGCTCTGAGTGCCATTTCATAACAATCTTTCGACTGAAGCGACAGTTGTTGACTCGCGTGCAGCCTTATAGCATGGCAGCCTACGCAATGCTCGTTCCTTTATCTAAGGGAACCAAGGTTATGTAAGCAGACTCGTGTTCCCTTTCAAACGAGTCTGCCTGGCACATGAACTGCTCTCAGCAAGAGGAGTTTGCCCTGTGTCCATAAAAGGAGGTATCGAGCCAACTTATAGAGGAAGTGTGACCCGAGACCTTAGCGATTTATGAAGGCTACCTACCCCCTTTATGTCGTCCGAACGGACCAGGACATGGTGCCCCTTTAAGACCAGCAGGAAGGTTTTTAGGGCTAGAAAAACCACCATCATCTCAAGGCAGTTGATGTGTAAGCATTGCTCCAGGTTTGACCAGGAGCCTAACGCTGGTCTGACCTCGTACAGAACTCCCCGAGTTGGAGGCATCTGTCATGACCACCTTCCTTCTGGAGGTCAGTCCCAACGGGAAACCTGCTTGAAATAGACAAGACGTTTTCCAAGGGGTCACAGCTCCGATGCAGCAGTGGGTTACCCTGAGATGTAAACATCCCAGGCGCCAAGCGTGGGACGGGACAAGTGCTTTGAGACAATACTGGAGGGGCTGCATGTGAAGCAGGCCCAGAGGAAATCACAGAGAAAGTGGCCGACAAGCCCAGAGGGAACATGAAGTCCCCAGCAAGAATGACGCCACTAGCCTATCAGGGAGCGTTCAGGCGTAATCCATACCTGCATCTGGGCAGAATCGATGTCCGTTTGCGATCGCATTTGCACCACACCAGTTAAGCATATTGCCATTGGCACAACACTGCCCTGAGGTTCTGGGGGGAGGTCACTCGGTTAAGTCGGGTATGGCGACTGGCATACTCTGCCATGCAGAAACTCTGGCTGGACTCGTCCATGGTGCAGAGAATCTTAGCTTGGAAAACTTGGAGCATCGCCATCGTGTGAAGCACTGAGCCAGCCTGGCCAGCCACTGAATAAGCCACTAGGGCTGAGGTAGTTCTGCAGGACTTAGATGGATGTGCTGCATGGGCTTTTAAACCCAGGGCCGATGGAAGGCACAGATACGCAGCAACCTCCTCTTCCAGAGGGGACAGCTTGCTGTAACCTCGTTCTTCATTGCCGTCAACAATGGTGAGAGCGGCAGAAGTGGAGGGATTAACATGCCCAGAGTAGGGGGCGCACCACTGGCGGGAGGATTGTTGACAGCGCCCTTTCAGGAACCACTCATCAAGGAGCTCGTGGGAGGGCTCTTCCGAAGCAGTCAAGCCAGGCAAAGATCCTCCACAGCCTTGGTAAGAACGTGGATCAGCTCGCTGTTTATGCTGAGCCGTGTTGTCTGAGTCGGGGTCTTCGCCAGAACACGCCCACTCTTCCGCATCTGAAGCCGTCATCAACATAGAGTCATCCCCAACAGCTTCCTTCTCCAACCCACCGAAGGAAATCAAGCCACTCGCAGATGACGAGGGTTGCTGATCCTCATGTATGAAGAAAATGGGTGAATCGTGGCGTTGAGGGGAGAGTGAAGCATGCGGGACCTGAGCTGGCTTGAGCAGACAGGTGACGCACTGCCCATCTGCATCGTGCAGGGAACCCCTCTGTGTGCTGCAAGCCACACTTGCGGCACAACATTTGCAACAACGTCGCAGTGGAAATTTGCTCAGAAAATATGCTCTTTTTAAAAGCCGGATGGCCACAGGGGAAGGCGTCAAGCTTCTTCTGCTGCCAATGGCTTCTTCTCACAGCAGCGAGCAGGAGGCTGAGCTTCTTTCTTCTCTTTGGCTTCTTGCTTGCAGAGTTAGTGAGGAGATGACCTTTGTCACTAAAGGAGAAAATTCTGACGAAATGGCACTCAGAGCCAACTTATATAGCAGTCGGCTCCACCCCTTTAGGCGGGTTGAAGCGTCATTGGTTCGTGCAGCTACACGAACGTGATCAAATCAGGCTTCAGTATCAGAGTATACAGGAGTTTCCTCATGACGTGATTAACGCAACGGGAGAGACAGTTCAAAAGGGAACTTCAGCCTTCTATGTAACATTGTCAAGATACTGCTGATAGACAACACACACACAGTCACAACTCCATCAATCAACCAGACGACATCTCCAAATTCAGCGCAAGAGACACATCCGCAAGCTGCAGGGCACAGCAAAACACACTGGCAGGCACTGTTTGCTGATCCATGAATGCTACATCTATACATTCTTACGCATCTTGGTGAAGACAAAGGGATAGTTTACCTAAAAATGATATGTCTGTCATCGTTTACTCACCCTCATCTTGTTCCAAACCCATATGACATTCTTTCTGCTGTGGAACATAAAAGATATTTTGAAGAATGTTTCAACTATTTTTATCCATACAATGAAAGTCAGTGGGGTCCAAAACAACAACAACAAAAAATAGACAAGTCATGCAGGTTTGAAACAACATGAGGCTGAGTAAATGACATCAGAAGATACATTTTTTGGTGAACTATCTCTTTAATGAGGCAGGTTTTCTATCAACAGTCAACAGATGCTACTCAGCCAATCAGAGAAGCAAGATGGAACAACACAAACACGCATCACAGTGCGAGTTGAATTAGATTAGAATTTAGTGTAATAATAACACTGCCTCTCTCGCTCTCTCTAAATCCACACATAGCTTCTTATGCAGATTATGGCATATTATGGACTAATACTCAATTATAGACACGGTTTATGTACAGGGTGAACGGCACTATTCATTGTAATCCCTGATTTTGGGATTTGAATATTGTGCGTTTCTGCAACGTTGATATAATGCATTTAAAAATGTATTTGTCATGCAGATTAGAGACCTTTATCACCAAACAGGATAAAAAAAATTATCTCAAGGAATATATGAGAGTTCAAATCAGAATACAGGGATAATTCACAATCAGGCATTAACACACCACCAAATGAAATTAATTAATCCACAACCTCCAGAGTCTCCATGTCATTGATTTGAAAAGGCCCTGTGTCGTAACATTAATGATATGCCAATAGAGACGGATGATGGGTGATTCTCTTACCAGAAATTACATAAATCGTGCCGCCAGGATGATTTTACACTAACGGACAGATGTTTTCATTGGTCTTTGTGGGCAAAGAAAGAGACGCTCAAAGTGTTGCGTATGGGCTTCCACCCAGCAGGGTGCTGTTCGTGGTTTAATAAGGAAACTGTGGCCTTTACGCCCAGTCCATCAGTCTATGATTGCAGCCATGACTTCAAGACTGAATTCGGAAAAGAGAAAGATAACATAGTAGTGTGTGTGTGTATTCAGTATGTGTGGGTGTTTGTAAGAGTGTGTGTATGAACAGTATGTGTGTAAGGTGGCATGTCCACTGAAGCAGCTTAAAAGATTACCAGACCACAAACATCAACCCCCACAAAATCCCATAATCCTGTTGGAATTTGCATCATCAAAGACATTCCGTGCCTTGTACTATCAGAAGGAAAACGATAGTCCATCTGTCCATGATGAGGAAGTCTATAATTAGCTTTTTTTGTCCTAAAATACACACATTAAGTCATAAATGTGCAGATTTGGGGTTAAAAAAAGCAGTTTGTGTGTCTTGTTGTGTCTGACATCAGGTATTCTCAAATTATGTAGTGTATTATATGGTGCAGGTATATATAAAAACATCCAAGAACATACTATCTGCCATGTTTCTATATGTTCCTTTACTGGCATACTAATAATAACTATGAAAACAACTTACTCGGGTGGTACACAAGTGTAATGGTGTGTGCACACCAAAGCGAAACGAAAATTCACATCGCTTTAAGCCCTGTTCACTCCGCCAGCAACTTTTTCACTGTATGTCGCTAGACTCTGTACTGTGGGCTTGTGGCACATTCCTAATGCTGTCACTCTACTGTTATTGTTTGACTGCACGTCTGGACATATCAAAGAATGAAAAATTTAAGGAGGTCTGAATACTTTCCGTACCCACTGTATATATTGCCAGTAAAACTAAGATACATTCTAATTTGACAAGAAATTAGACTTAAAATAAATAAAAGTAGCATTCTGCTGTTGGAGAGTGTTGTTATATAAACTACAACAGTGCTCAGTGCATTAAATCATTAACCAGTGCTAAACTGCCTACTGCATCATACAATTAACAACACAAACCATCAATGTATGAATCAAACTCACTAAGACTGCCAACAGTTTCTTTTCCACTTATAATTTTTTTTGTATGTGGTTACAGTCAAATCATATAAAACAGTGAAATTGCTCCGGAAATCTGTCCTGTCTTGCCTGCATTCGAGACGATGATGTGTGAGCGCCACTGACAGATTCTTCACTCCTATAGGTTGTTGCTCATGAAATTTGCTGTATATTTGCATAAAGTTAAACTACTTCAATTTTGTCACATTACTCACTTCGCTTGACACGCCTACATTCTGTTGCCAACGGCCACTGTTGCTCCTGTTGCCGGAAGTCACCAGCTCTCCTTTGAAAATGAATGGGATCATGTCGCTTTGTCGCTGTGTGTCGCTGGCAGTGTGAACGGGGTTTTACTCACTCTAGATTACTCGCAGAATGTTTATGTCACTCACGTGAATAAAAACATTGCACGATGAGGAGTCTCTTCACGCATATCAGCAACAGCAACAACATCAATATTTATTTTTGCTATTTTTTCTGTCATCAGCCATGTTGGAGATACAGTAACTACTATACAACCGGAAGTGTCAATAAGCTGTTCACTGATTGGTTTGCGTGACAGCTTTATCCCTCCACCACATTAGACGTCCAGAGAGGCGGAGCTAGAAGCACCACTTGGAAATTTTTCAACTTGCACAGAAGACTAGTGATGGGAAGTTCGGATCATTTTACTGACTCAGATCTTTGAATCTCATTCAGCAAAATGAATGAATCCTTTTTCAAGTCATTTCGTTTATTTCATTCATTTCGGCTGAATATAATTAAATTAAATTAAATCAATAAAATCTCTTTATTGTCACACATTGTGTACACAGGTATACCAGCTGTGAAATTCTTAGGTGCAAGTTTCTGTAACAAGGCAATGTAAACAACACGACATATGTACAATTGGCAATATACATTAAATAACATTAACATTATACACAGTAATAGTCAGTATTATTCACAGTAATAACAGAGTGAGGTAAATGTCGATGTTATAGAGAGCAGTTGATGCATTGTAATGTTTAGTACAAATAGCTTGTCAGAGTGCTGAAGAGAGATGATGTAGCCTGCATTGAATATGTGTATGTGCTGAGCAGTACAAAGACATGCTACAGTTATGTCACTTACAGTCAGTGTAACTAATCTGTTAATAAATTGCAGTGCAAGGGTATATGAGGTGTGTTGTGGTGTGATGTTTTATTGGCTGGAGTTCAGTAGTCTGATGACCTGCGAAAAGAAGCTGTCTCGCAGTTTGCTGGTGCAGGTCCTGATACTGCGGTACAGTCTGCATGATGGTAGCAGCAAGAGCAGTTCGTGGCTCGGGTGGCAGGAGTCTCTGATGATCTTCTGTGCTTTCCTCACACATCGTTGGATGTAGATGTCCTGGAGGGAGGGAAGCTCACCTCCGACAATGTGTTGGGCTGTCTGAACCACTCTCTGCAGGGATTTGCGGTTGAGAGAGGTGCAGTTCCTATACCAGGCGGTGATGCAGCTGGTCAGGATGCTCTCTACAGTGCAGCTGTAGAATTGTTTGAGAATTTTTGGGGACATACTAAATTTACTGATGAAGAAGAGAAGCTGATTGGCGTTCATCACCACTGATTTTGTATGGACAGACCAGGTGAGGCGTCCCGTCGGTGATGATGGGGGAGTGCTCATTGTTCTGTTTCCTGAATCCAACACTAGCTCCTTGGTCCTACTGATGTTCAGAGAGAGGTAGTTATGATGGCACCAGTTTGTCAGAGTGCGCACCTCTTCTCTATCTCATTGTCGGTGATCAGGCCTACCACCATTGTGTCATCAGCAAATTTGACGATGCCATTTGAGCTGTATATGGCTTCATAGTCGTGTGTATAGGGATTACAGGAGAGGACTGAGAACACAGCCCTGAGGGGCACCGGTTTTGAGGGTCAATGGGAAGGAGATATTGCTGCCAACTTTGACCACCTGCTGTATGACTTACAGGAAGTCCAGGATCCAGCTGCACAGAGAACTGTTCAAGCCCAGAACCCGGAGTTTCAGCACAAGCTTAGGGGGCACTATTGTATTAAAAGCTGAGCTGTAGTCGACAAACAGCATACTCACATAGGTGTTCCTCCAGTGCTTAATTTGAGCCAGATCCTGCCGAATCCTGTTCCAGAAAATGCTCGATTTTGGATTTCTGCATTCCGGTAATTGTTTTTAAGGATCCGGCTTTAGATCGTGACAGTGCGTGCGTGCATATGAGAGCGAGCACATGTTTATGTATTTGGAGGTTATGTATTGGTCCTCAACATATTTTTGACCGTGACCAGTCAGCTTTCTTAAGTTCAAACTCGCTGTCATTGATTGGTGCTTACTGCTTATTGTTTTGTGAGCAGCAGAACGTTTGGAGAGTGTAATAATACCAGAAATAATACCAAATAAAGTGAAATATTATAATGTGTAAACATTATAAACACTATAAACATAGCTATACGTTAGTATAGCTCACTCCAAAACAAATCATATAAATGTAATGGTATTCAGAACAGAACAAGAATGAAATAAAAATATATAAACCTAAAGAAACCAAAACAAAAAGAAACTGAAAGTACCAGGCGTTAATTGGGCTCACGTACCTCTCATTCGGCACAAATCCTAATGTTTCCATATTCGCAATGCATTTGAATGAAACTATTATTTATAATAGAGGCTTTGTACTTCACGCACATGCGTATATCGACAGAAATATCCTCTTCACATGAGCAAAAATGTGCTTGGCATACAAAGTGGACCAGTTATACCACGGACTATTTAAATTGACCAGTGTAACCTTTTATATTTTTGGTTGACTGTATTTTATTTTGATAATGAACAGATTGCGATGTCAAGTTTGAGTTGCGAATATGTGGTGTGTGTGTGTTTGACCCAGGATATGTGTTTGACTATGCTCTCTTATAATTGTGGCATCACCGTTTAGTGACGTCATTGCTGTTTTGAATCTGGCAATTATTCATTTACAAATTAAGCACTGTGCTCCTCTTATCTAAATGGCAAAGTGCATTGTGCAGGGTGAAGGCAACTGCGTCGTCAGTGGAGTGGTTGTTATGGTAGGCAAACTGCAATGGGTCGAGATATGGCGGTAGAACAAAGCAGATGTGATCTCTGATGAGTTTCTCAAAGCACTTACTGATGGTGGGGGTTAGAGCAATGGGGCGCCAGTCATTCAAGCAGGTGACTTTGGGTGTCTATTGTATGGGCACATTGGTGGATGTTTTGAAACATTTGGGGACAACAGACAAGGACCAGAGGTTAAAAATGTCTGTGAAAACTCCTGCTAGTTGGTTTGTTTTAAGGATGCAGGCATGTTTTAAGGATGCGGGCAGGAATGCTGTCTGGATGTTCACGCTCAAAGGATCAGGTGACATCAGCTACAGACACAGATAGTGAACTAACCTCAGCAGTCTCAGCCGTGGGAGCTCTCTCCATGGGGGAGGAGTAGCTGGATTTGAAACAAACTTAGAAAGCATTAAGCTCATCTGACAGTGAGGCAGCGGAGTTTCCTGTCTCAGCTTCTGCCTGTAAGCAGGCAGGAGCAGAACAGAAGAGTGATCTGATTTTCTGAGAGGTGGACGGGGGAGTTCATTCTTTTGTCACATCACATCCCTGTAAGGTTAACTGAAATCTATGCAGTCTTTACAGGAAACAGAAATTATTAGTTCACATCCCGAGTCTTCGGGTTCGAGTCGTTCGTTCATCACGTGACAGCCCCATAAACTAGAGGCTATGCAGTCTGTAACAGAAAGAGAAATGATTCATCTCCCGAGGCTTCAGGTCTGAGTTGTTCTTTCATCACATGACAACCCCATTTTTTTTTAAGTTGAACTTGAGCACCGCAATGAAATTCTGAATGCTGCAAAAGATGCGGGATGCGAGCTACGGTCACATGTCCGTCTAGTCTAGTGTATGTTTACATAGAAAAATATGGGAAAAGCAGCACAGTGTAAAGCAAAATGCATTCTGTGTGAATGGACTCATTTATACAGAATGCGTGTTGGTGTTCAAAAACACCATCCGTATGGGTCACATGTTATAACAATCTGGTTGTTTGCAATGCATACTGTACAGAAGATATGATATATCACTGATATAGAGCATTACTGTGTGATAGCGTCATTTGTAATGACTAAACATGAGGTCAGGAATAGGAAGTGCCGGAAGAAACTGGTTTTATTTTATTGTAATCATAAAGAACGTTAAACATTTGGCTCCATATATATTTTTGTTTAAACCAGTAATTCGCATTACAGTTTTTCTGGTTTATTTTTTTTTTCTCCAGTAAATTGGCTGCAATTATTTACAGGTTTTGACTTGAAGTCCCATTTGCTTTCATGGATTTTTTCTGTACAGTAGTGGACAAGGATGAAAAGAAGGTGCACGTGGGGAGGAGAGAGAAAGGAATAGCTAATTTACTGCAATATTCTCCATCGTCCACACCCCACACATTTCTTTCCACCACTCCTCTTCTGCTCCACCCAGTGGTGTAGTCTACGTGATATGCAGGTATACGCCGTATACCCACTAGGAAAGGTGAAGGATTTCCATATACCCACTTAAAAAAGCGCGAGGATACGTAACAACATCGTTTTGTAACTAGCCACATCCATGTTGCGAAGCACCTACTTTTTGAAAATCATGCCGTGTTTCTGTTGATGACCAGTGCTATTGTGCAACTCTTGTGCGGCATTGAATGAATCACTAAAGGAGATATGAAACGAAAGCAAACTCAAACTACACTCTTTAAGTGTTTTCGTAAGCCTGTCCCTGAAGCTGCTGATGCTTCAGCTGCAGCAGATGACACAAATTGCTTGAATGTTTTAATTGGGAAAGCTTAAAAAACATGCAAATTATTACTTTCGTGAGGACGCACCAGTGGCCCCATCGGAGCAGTGACAGATCAGTCAACTGTCCCTAGCGTCTTTCACACTGGCCTCTGGACATCAGGTAGTCACTACCTGACCTGGTCATGATCAAATATATTAGCTTTGCTTGGCAGCATAAAAGAAAAATTATGCAATTATTTGTAAATTTAACTGACTGAAAACAAAAGTAAATTAGGGGAGAGAAGATTTCTTATCCTGTGGCTCCTTCTAGTGGACTGCAATTGTCCTCTAGAGAGGGCATTTTTGCTTAGCCAATGCAAGTCTATGGAAAATTTTTGATTGATGATAACTGTTGAAACTTTTGAACACTTCATACTAAAAACCATTGCTAACAGGGCAATACAGGATGAAAAGAGAGCCTCCTTCAAGCAGACAGCCCAGCACTAAGTTGTTCCTGACTTTGTCATAGTGAGTTATTCATATAGTTCCACTCTGTCCTGTGTCCTTCATTAATATGTAATGTGCAGCACCTGCAATTACACGCAGAAAAGCTATTTCAGGTTTGATGCCCTGAATTACAACAGGCTAGGAAGCAGCCTTGAAAACACAAGGCTCCTGTCTCAGAAATTTTACATTAAAAATGAGTTATTGACATTTTACCTTGCCGGTCTCTTTTCTTTTCCAGTAAACAGAAATGCAGTACAGCCTGGATGGAGCTTCTAATAATGAAAAATGTTCTCTTTCAAACTAATTACAGTTTAAAAGTTAACTTTTTTTGCAAGAGGTACTATTTTTAAAGAGAAAATCTTAAGAAAAAAAATGCTTCAATACTTCAGATCTCAAAGTACTGTTCCAGGAAGAACCTGAAATATTGGAGGAGACACTTAAGCAAGATTCTTAATCCACGTGAACTCCTCTGAAGTGGCCCAGTACACCTTAAAGTGGAAATAACAGGACAGCAGCCTAATCTCTTCCGCTTGAGTTCTGCTCTCTTGAAATCAATGATGGTAGAAAAGCTAGTGTGTCCCAGAAGAACAAAGTACAACAAACGCTGTTTGGCAGCTAAACAACATTGTCTGTCCTTGTGAAAAGTGCAGAAAGTCCTGACTGCACAATACAAAAACGTCATTCCACAGTCATCATGGTTTTATGGAAAATCAGAAGGTATTACATCAGATATTTCTAGGTATCAAAAGTGACAGAGCATTTTAAGTTCTTTTCTCTGTCATCTGGAAAATATGTCTTACGGCAAGTCTTTGCCGACCCCAGGCGGTTAATGCTGGAGGACCAGGCACAGAAATGCAGGGTGGGTTCTTCTGGTGAGGCAGTTTGACCAAAGACGTCTTGCTTGTTAGCAAGGTAGCTCCACGCAGAACATGCATGCGAAACACAACATATGCTGGTGAAAAGCCATGCTGATTAATTGAAAAGGGAGTTATGTGAAATGACCTTATGTAGATCAGAATCAACCAACCAAAATTGTGAGATACCATCCCATATTTAGAATTTTTTCCTCTTATGTTTCTCCATAGTGACAGGCCTTCAAGTCAGATGATCTAATCTTAAAGTCAACATAACATAGCATTCACAACCTGTTCCACTTCCATGTGATGTTTTCCTCAGTGAAACAAAATGGTCAAATAAATGAATAAATATTAATAAAATATATATGTACTTACTGGAAAACAGTGAATTTTGACTTCAGATTGACTTTCACAGCAACAGTGAATGGTGAGGCCAGATCTACTGAGGATGTTTGTCTAGACTTTGTTTTGTGTTTGTGTGTCTATTTTTATGTATAAATCACCACACTGTGGCCGATTATTGTGCTAATTAGCATAGTTAGTCTAGCACAGCTGGATTGTTAATTGCTCCTCTGGTTGCAGCAGCCATGACAGACCAGTCCTATAAATGGAATGGGTTTGGAGGAGACCCCAGCCTCTGTCAAAGCTCAGTACATCACTGTTCTACGGTGGCCGAGAGAGCTCAACGCGCTGCAACTTAAGAAAACACATGCAAATTGAAAAAACACCAGCAAATTAAGAAAACATCTTCATCAGTTTGACAACACACCCGCTGCAAATCCTCACAACACATGCAAATGAAGAAACGCGCTGCAAATCCTCACAACACATGCAAATGAAGAAACGCGCTGCAAATCCTCACAACACATGCAAATGAAGAAACGCGCTGCCAATAGCACGGACCACAACGGAAATGTTTCATGGGGACCCAAAAAAGTGACGGACCCGGCTGGGATTTGTTTTGTGCAGTGGCTTTTTTTTTGAGTTTCTGCTAGTGATTCCTTTTTTTTTTTTTTTTTTTTATTATTGAAGATATAACATTCACAGGGGATACAGTCATAGCAATAAATTACATACACAACCAGAATACAAAACAATAAATATAAAGAATAATAAAAATGAAATATAAACAGAACAAAAACAAATAAATAAAAAGTTAAACATCTTTTCTTTTTTTTAAATAAATAAATCATAAATAAATTAAAATAAAAAATAATAAATGGAAAATTACACATAAAATTTCAACTTCAAAGAATACACAGGAGGTAACCCTTACATCAAAGTCAATATTTTTCCATCAACACAGTAATTTTAACAGCTTTCTTATTAAGTGATGAGCAGAGAGATTCA
>NW_015505183.1:2673123-2702849 GCF_001515645.1 Sinocyclocheilus grahami
ACTGCACAAAACAAATCCCAGCCGGGTCCGTCACTTTTTTGGGTCCCCATGAAACATTTCCGTTGTGGTCCGTGCTATTTGCAGCGCGTTTCTTCATTTGCATGTGTTGTGAGGATTTGCAGCGCATTTCTTCATTTGCATGTGTTGTGAGGATTTGCAGCGCGTTTCTTCATTTGCATGTGTTGTGAGGATTTGCAGCGCGTTTCTTCATTTGCATGTGTTGTGAAGATTTGCAGCGGGTGTGTTGTCAAACTGATGAAGATGTTTTCTTAATTTGCTGGTGTTTTTTCAATTTGCATGTGTTTTCTTAAATTGCAGCGCGTTGAGCTCTCTCGGCCACCGTACTGTTCCATATTAAATCCACACCTAGATTCCAAACATGTGCCAGATTCCAACACCCTTTAATTACTTCTTCAGAAAATCATGTGACTCGTGATTGTTTAAAAATTCTCACTGAAGTTACAGTCTCCATTCAGTGGGCTTGTGTGATAAACCCACTCTGTTGGCTTTTAATCTATTTTTTAAAGCAAGCTGAGGGTATGAAGCCTCTCATGAATCATAAATCATATTTTTTTTCTTTCTTCTTTTTTTTAAGTATATTCACTATTATTTTTGACAGATTCAATGATTGTATAGCCTAGAAGGGTTTTGAAAGCTGCAGCTATTTTTTTTTAAGTTAAATGAACAGAAATAAGGATGATATATAATAACAGAGCTGTGAATGGCAACTGGCGAATTGTTAAAAAAATAACCATAATGACGGCTGCTCTGAGTACTCTCAAAGTATGTACGGAATTTAATGAAGAATTTCTCAACTGTTCTATGCAGGTATGTAGTATAAATCAAGTCAATTTTAAGGCAAGTCAGTTCTCTTATTTTCCAGACTTTAAATTTATATATATATATGCATATTTTAAATAGCATTTTTGCAAGAGCAAGCTTTTCTTGTTTTGTTAAATGATTTCTTTATCCTTTTGTGAATGAAGTGTCGCTGAAAACCTCAAATGTTGCTAAACAAGTATAATTTAACGACACTCGACAACTTCTTTGGTCTCTAAAGCTATTACACTTGAAAAAGTTGCTGTTTTTGGAGCACCTTGTAAGTTGCTGAAAATGTGACTACTGTTGGTTAATTTTAGGATCGTCTTTGAGATGAAGATCTTCAAAGCTCAGCTGATCAGAGACTTCCCACGGTTGGCTTCTGTTCTCACAGCGGTAACTGTGGTGAAGGAGCTAGCACACACTTTCTGCTTTAGAGTGTGGGTGACTGATCAATTGGCGTCCTACACACACCCCTAGAGAGGAACGTTCTTGAAAAGATGTTTGGGGACAAAACGTGACTGGTTTATTGCACTGCCAATGAAATTGTATTTAAATGACACTGTTATAGATGGTAAAAATAATAAAAGAAAGATTTGGAGGTGCATTTCTGCTTAAAACACTGAAGTTGCATCATTACAATGCTGATTCTATGAGACTTAAAGTCAAAAGACAGACACAAATAAATAAGAGAAAAGAGAAAAAAAAAGGGAAAAACAGACCTCAAAGAAGAAAATGAAGACAGAAATGCAGAATCAAACAGAAAAGGTGCTTGTGGATGAAATATATAGAAAAAAAAAGTTCTGAATGATCAATAAATATGTCTCAGTCGGACTGTAGAGGGATAGAAGAAAAGAATGAAAAGAAATCCAGTTCTGTTTGATTTAAAGTCACTAAAGGCTTCAGTAAACAGTAGCACTGGAGAACAGATAAGCACTGTCATCTCTCTAATCAATGTCTGAAGACTGTGACATTACAAGAAGCATCAATAAATACCGTCACGGGGGACTTCAGTTTGGACACACACACACAACACTCTGCTTACTTACACACTGTATTGCTACATGTAGAGGAAAGGCACACGAAGATGAAGGTCTACACAAGAGTTTAATAGAATCCAAGAAGATGATAATCCATGAAGGCAAAGGGAACACGCAGCAAAATAACAATATCAACAATACCGAACCAGGAAGAACTGAAAGGGAGCAACTTAATACACAGACCAAACGAAGACAATTAACTAAAACAGAAACTAGATTAAACTCAAAATGGGCATGAAGACAAAAACTAAATGAAAAAACAACAAAATAAGTCCATAACTGTGACACACACAGATGGGCCTATGGATTACAGAAAAGGTGCCGTTAGATGATGGAATTGTGTTTTCTAAGCTTTCAAAATCATTGTAATGAATAGTAGAAATGCTGAATCAAAGCATCAGATAATAGCTTTGGTGACACGACTTGATGGAAGACAGCAAGAGAGAAGGTTAAAAATGACATAGCAGATGTTACTGAAATTTCAAACTGTAGTGTCTTGAGAGCTAAATGTTCAACAAAGTGCCCAAAATGTGACTCCAGTAGGAATTCATGTGACATTTAAGTCTGAAGGCTGAAGTGATGACGTTCACTCTCGAGATCTTCAGAGGATTCTTACTCTCTTTTAAACGCATGGAATATTGAAAACAGATCACAGGTGTCACTCTTTCTTTCTCTCACTCCCCCCTCATCAGGTGTATCTTCTCGCTCTCTCGCTCATCTTTGGTCTGACATTAACTTTCAAAGGATCCAGTCTATAGTAGAATGAGTGGTATCAAATGTCACTGAGTGTTTGATGGACAATTCACCTCCCTTTAAATCATTGTTGCACCTGTTTTAAAGGAACAGGACACAGAAACCTGTCCTTTACAATTCGGTCATTGTTTACTCACCCTCATATCATTCCAAATCATTATGCTGTTATTTTTCCTTGAAACAAAAGCAGAGAAATCAGAAAACTCCTTTTCTACACACCAACAGTTTATAATGACCACTTCTTTTGGCCAAAACAGCACAATAAAAGTATAGACTTGTGCACGTTTTCTGAAGTCATACGATAACTTTTTTTTTTTTTAATTCTCACTGAAAATGACATTTGTAACATGACACACGAAAACCAGTAATGAATTTGACGATGTCACTGATGTCCAGTGTGACGTGATGCATCAAAAGCTACAGCAGATGGCATGTTTCTCATCGGGTCACCAGCGAGGCCTTTTTTGCAAGAACAAATGCTGTTTTAAAAAGTCACTGCAGATGACATAAAATGTTGAATGTTTCAGAGATTTCTCTGAGGTTTGTTTACTGCAAAAAATAGCATCTGCAGTTAGCAGCAAATAATTTTCCGTATTCACTGATTCATTCCTGCTAGATCATTTACTTGGACTTGTGTAATTGAACCCACCATAATGGACGTCTGCCAAGCTCTACAGCCAACTCCCAAGATAAATCAGGAGACATGCCAGTCTTTTAAAAGGATAAATAAACAATGTCATATTGTAATCTATCTACTTTCACCTCAAATCACAACTCCAGAGTGCAAGCAGACAGCCTACCGCTGATATGACCGTGGGATATCAAGTGAGTCATGAAATTATGTTTCAGTGTAATGCAGTGGCGAAGCAACAGGTGGGCCCACGTGGGCATGGGTCCACCCACTTTCAACTGTGGCCAACCCAATGAGAAGTTGGTAATTTTCCAAATGGATGTAATTTACTAAATGTTAATAATACAATTAATAATGTCTTATTTCACTATAACTTCATATATTTATTTAAAAAAATATTAAACATGAGTTTTCATGGTCAATTACAAGTCTTTTCTTAACTTTCCCTCTTCCTATAGGTGCATACAATACGCTTGTCAAAATGATAATTTGTCAGTTTTTGTTAGTTTAACCCAGTGTTTCCCAACTGGGGTGCCATCTGTCGAGAGCAGGGGTGCCATGTAAAAAATCATTTTTTTATATTTTTAAATTGCTAAAATGTTCAAAAAAGCATCTATTATATAATATCCATTTCTGATGTCGCCAGTAATTAGAGATGCACCGAAACTGCCGAAAATTAGTTCACCGCTCAGGTTTCACTTTCACGTGGTGTGACGCTCTGCGTATTATTCTGCTCTCTGCGTGTGCGCTCCGCTCAGTTGCTCCACTCGTATACCGTTCATGCGAATCGGAACAGAAGTCCACTCAAAAATTGAGCCGAGAGGAAACATCGATGTAGTACAGTATTGTTTCTGTCTGCAATAGCCCTACTGTGTTGTGACATGGTATATGAGCAACTCTGGTAACGCTGCCCTCTCATTCATTGATCTGCTAACCGCTATGTTATGCTCACGTGTTCTGATAATAATAGCTTTCTAGGACTAAACATTATTTGGATAATTGGTAAAAAAAAAAAAGTTAAATATCTTAACCCTGTTAGACCTACCTGAAAAACTAAGAAGCTATTTATTTAATTCGAAGGCCTGTCGTTATTTTTTATTTGTGCTATCATTATTAATAAATTTATTTGTTCTTATTTTATTACTGACTGCTTACTTGTCATTTTTTATTCAATTCAAAGTTTGAAATCAAGCTATCTCGTGCTACTGCACCAAAATTACCCCACTGTAAAATAAAAAAACACTGAATGAGCAAAAATTTGTGAGATAGCTACTTATAATGTTAATTAAATGTTTGCATATGTATAAAAGCCTACATTAAAATCTGTCATATAAATTGGTCTCTCCATTAGTAATTAGCTTACTGATTGCCACCATTGATGGACAATTTTTTTTCAATAATATTAAAAATATCTGTATGACATTATATTCTGCAGTTCTTCCCTGTTGTACCGAATATCTATACTTTTCAAATTATCATATCGAAGTTAGAAATTCAAATATTGTGACAAAATTAATTTTGTAGGGTGCCACAAGTTTGTTAAAATTTTCAAAGGGTGCCGCGACTATAAAAAGGTTGGGAAACACTGGTCTAACCCACTATGTTATGTTTACAATGTAAGGAGTTGAATTTGAAAATAGTGAAACAAATATCAATCAGTCAGTATATATTGGATGTCCCAACTAAGTCTAAACTAAGTCTTAGCAATGAATCCGAACCATCTACAAATGAAACCAGACCACCTGCGGGTGATTTATATATCGGAAACTTCTGAGCTAAGCGTGTTTGAAGCATCATTTTAGCATAGATAGTGTTTGAACAGATGCATCCTTTGTGGGAAGAAACACACAAACATTGTGCTAGATACTGTTCTCCACAACAAACTGCATATTTGAAGCTTTGCACATTTCTACAGTCCTCAAAGTTTATTCTCCTTTGAACGCGAACTGACAGAGACACTTTCTTATGAGATCCTCTGCAAAGCCCCATTGTCTCAACTGAGGTAATGCTTTACAAGAAACTTACTTTAGTTAACATTAACTAACATTAACAATGAACAATACATTTGTTACAACATTTATTAATCTTTGTTAACGTAAGTTAATAAAAACAACTGTTCATTTGTATTTGTGTTAGCTAAGGTATGAATGTTAACAGATATACAGTAACATTTAATAATGCATTAGTAAATGAATAAATTAACATTAATGTTAATCAATGCTTTCTAGTGGTCTCTAGTGGTTAAACATGAGATATAATTCGTTTTGGGTAAATATAACAGGCAGTCTTTAGTCTCATTAATCTATTATTTATTCCAGAGCAAATAGTTTTGGCTGAGGGCAAAATCTCATTTTCAATTTTCAACTTTAATGCTGTATAACAGAGCGCTGCCTTTGTTCTTTTGACTGAATTGCCTAGCAACTTTTATGATAGCTGCAGTTGTTGTTTATTCAATATTATTCAATAAATAGCATTTTATATAAATAATAGTAATATTTAATAATAGTATTTAGTAGGCCTATTGACTTAAACTTACACTGTTTTTACGAGTGAGTCGGCAGTAAAGACTTTTGTTCCGGAGCGATTTCACTGTTTTATATCATTTGACTGTACCCACATACATGGGTATAAAAAATGATGTGTGGAAAAGAGTTTGATTCATTCATTGAAGGTTCGTGCTGTCATAAACAACTCCTGTTTCATGTGTTGTTTCGTGTCATTCCAGTTCCACTCCTCGAGTGTGTTTTTCATGATAAAATGTGGTTTGGAACATTTAGAACATAAAGTCTAATTAATTAATTAACTGATCGATTGACTGATTGTGGCAAGGCCTGTGAAAATTTAGCAGGGCAAGTAAAAAATATAAACCACTGGCCTAACCGGGCCAATAGAAAATGTCCTTAGCGTTGAGCCCTGTCAACACTATCAAAATCATTATCATAACACTTGTACTGTACACAGATCTGTAGAACAAGTAGGTTACAGAATGAAATTTTACAAATTTAAATAAAAATAAAATAAAATAAAACTGTATTTGAAAAAACAAACAAACAGGATGACTTTGAATAGATTATTATATAGTTGTGTTAGGATGAGCGGAGCAAGTCTTGCATATGTATTTCCTGGTTTGAGAGTGACGTCCTGCTTAAAGAGGAAGTAATGTATACCAGAAAAAAAAGACATGCATGCATATGAGTGTGAATTATATACATACGTGAAAGTGACAATATATGTATGAGTTAGAATGTAGGTATGTAAGAATAAAGAATACATATATGTGAAAGTGTAAATATATGTACGTGAAAGTCAGAATACATGTATGTGTTGAAAAGTAAAAGTGTATATATATATATGTAAGCAGAAACATATGTATGTGAAACAAGAATATACTGTATGTGTGTGAGAGTAGAAATATATGTATATGCAAAAGGATAATGTAAGGTGTGAGAGTAGAAATATATGTAAGTGAAAGGAGAATGTAAGTGTGTGAGAGCGCCAGAATGAATTGGTGCTCTCATGAATGGCTTGCATTGCCCCGCATTTCAGACAGCGTGCGAACACAGAATTGATTCTTCTTTCTGGTATGCTTGCTCTTGACCGGATACATACACAGAAAATGATCTCAAAATGCCCATTTCAGCAAGTATTCTCGTAAACACAGTCGGGTTAAGTGAACGTAAACAGTGCAGAAAGACATCACATGTGAATCATTGTATTGGATCCATGCATTCAATCTTAAAAGGACAGAGCCTATAAATACCTGCTGCTGTTGGTGTCCTTAATGTTACTCAAACAACAAAACACAAATTTAACAACGATTAATCTATTTTTAATTTAAACAGTGAACACTATGCAATGTTATTTTACATGTAATTATTACATTTCTGTGCCTGAAAACTAATGTTAGATCTTAGTTTATTTGTAGCTTTGGCTATACTTGTAATTTGTTTGTTATTTTATTACTGACAGTTCTCTTGTCTTTAAAAAGTGTTTGACCTTTATTAGTTATGTTACTAGTTTTTGCTGTGGTATCGAAGGAGTACTTAAAGTGTTCTTTAAATAATAAGCACCCTCTTTTTTTTGCTCATCCAAAAAGTGATTCGATCTGTGACTCAAATTCCAGATCATGATCCGAACCGTGAATTTTGGGATCTGTTGCACCTTTACTCTCTTGACTTGCTATTTGATAACCACCATTTTGGAAAAAAGTGTTGTATATGTATGTGTGTGTGGGTTTACATGTATCATTATATAAACAAACAAAACAAAACAAATTGGATAACAATATCTGTATATAGAAATATTACAGAGATAGACAAATGCAGTATTTATTTCTCAAGTTTAAATGTCAAGGCTTTTCTTAACAAGTATTTTCGTCTTATTTTTCAGTAAAACATCTAAACATCTAAGACAAATTTACTTGAGAAACAAATATCTGTAAAATATCAAGACTTCTTTCCTTGAATTACTGTAAGTTTATTTATCTTACCCCAGTGGCATAGCCTCACTAAAGTGATTTAGGCTTATACAAGAAAAAAAAATCTGCCAATGCGGGAAAAATAAATTTAAATCAAGATGAAAACATGTCTTATTACAAGTCTTAATATCTTATGAAATTGTGTTTCTCAAGCAAATCTTGTTTTTAATGATATTTCTACTGAACAACAAAACAAAAACACTCGTTTAGAGTTTGAGTTTGGGTTGTTTAGGGTAAGGGAACAAGTTCAGGACACACAAGTTCCCCACCTTTTCTGGATCTCAAATATAAGTATTGCATAAGACTGATTTCAGTTGATGTTATAGGCTTCAAAATCCCCAAAAAACAACCTCACTCTGCTGGACAAATACACCATCTGACATTTAGGCCTGGAGCAAGCAGGAGGCTGTGCTTGAAATTATTCATTCTGAGTTTTCCATCAGACCCAAAAACTAAGGAACATAATGTACTACTTCTTTTCTGTGCGTGAGCAAGACCCTGAATGTTTTTTTTTCTTTTGTCTCTCTTTTTGATCTTGTTAGGCAAATTTACGGAATAAAAAGAATTGACCTTAATCTTGTTTCATCCCTTTATTGTCTTTGATCAATATATTATCACTGTGTATTGTGCTGCCATCTGAAAGGCATCTAAATGTTGTTTTCAGTTCTTGTCCAAAAGTTCTCTTGGCTGACAAGCCATATCCAGCAGATTTGGGAAAAACATGATCATGTCTGCTTGATTGCCTGATTATAAGGCAGAGTTCAAGAAACAGTCTCTCTGCACGTCATACTTAAAGCTTTTCCTCATAAAATGCAAGACATCTTGATGCCTGTATTTGCATCCAATAAGGCTTCTAAAAAGGCAGAAAGCAGCTCATGGGACACTACTCTTAAATTCTCACTTTACTTGCCACAAAAAAAATATATATTTGTTATACTTATAAAATCATGCTTTCATCACATGACAGAAGGTTGGATCTATGTTAGACATTAAATGAATACTGTGACTAATCTCCATTGTTGTTGCCAAAAATATATTTTTTTTATCATTAGAGCATACTGAAACACATTCTCCTAAAATCCTGACAGACCATGGACCATTTATTTTGTTGTACTGACATATGCTAAGCAATAGCAGTTTAAAGCTTTTCCTCATAAAATGCAAGACATCTTGATGCCTGTATTTGCATCCAATAAAGCTTCTAAAAAAGGCAGAAAGCAGCTCATGGGACACTACTCTTAAATTCTCACTTTACTTGCCACAAAAAAAATATATATTTGTTATACTTATAAAATCATGCTTTCATCACATGACAGAAGGTTGGATCTATGTTAGACATTAAATGAATACTGTGACTAATCTCCATTGTTGTTGCCAAAAATATATATTTTTTATCATCTCTGAAAGGCATCTAAATGTTGTTTTCAGTTCTTGTCCAAAAGTTCTCTTGGCTGACAAGCCATATCCAGCAGATTTGGGAAAAACATGATCATGTCTGCTTGATTGCCTGATTATAAGGCAGAGTTCAAGAAACAGTCTCTCTGCACGTCATACTTAAAGCTTTTCCTCATAAAATGCAAGACATCTTGATGCCTGTATTTGCATCCAATAAGGCTTCTAAAAAGGCAGAAAGCAGCTCATGGGACACTACTCTTAAATTCTCACTTTACTTGCCACAAAAAAAATATATATTTGTTTTACTTATAAAATCATGCTTTCATCACATGACAGAAGGTTGGATCTATGTTAGACATTAAATGAATACTGACTAATCTCCATTGTTGTTGCCAAAAATATATTTTTTTTATCATTAGAGCATACTGAAACACATTCTCCTAAAATCCTGACAGACCATGGACCATTTATTTTGTTGTACTGACATATGCTAAGCAATAGCAGTAAATCATACAGCTGATATGAAGAGTATTTTTTTTTTTTCATTTTCATTTCCCGTAGATAGAACTCACTGTACCCTCAGTGTAACTTATAAAACATTTATAAGTTTTGATGCGTTTATTTATTTCCACCCGCCAAGGACTTAATGGACTTTGTAATAGTGATGGTTGGGCTGAAGCCCATTAGTACCAGGGCTTAATGTTTGCTCACAGAAGCATGTGGGCCACATTTAAAGTCTGGCAGGATGAGAGCATTGGCTTGACTTTGCTTGGCTAACGGCAGGTACCCACATTTGAAGCTAATGAATCTCCCTCTCTGTGTTTTAGCATGTCTGTTCTCCTTAGAGGGCAATGAGGCTTAAAGCTACAGAACATAGCATCTGGGTAATAAGCTTTTTAGTGTAAGGCTGTTTATGCATTCATTTGCGAAATGATTATGACCAATTTTTTTACATTAGCAGAACATGCTAATGAATCTGTTTTTCAGGTTGCAGCTACGATATGGACAACTTCTGTAAGAATCCAAAAATACTGTGCACATTTTCAGCCATGCTGACCCTTGTAGACGTACAAAAACTAGAATTACACAGCATTTATCAAACAATTCCTTTGATAGCACAGTGGTACAAGGAGCTGTTGTCATACAGTCATCCTAAAAATATATATGTAGTGTAAGGAGAAAACCTGAGATATTCAATAATATAAGAAGCCAATTTTAAGCATAGTTAATTAAGGTATTTATTAAGGTATAAATGTATTAAGGTATACATATTTCAAAGTAAAAAGTGAAAATAAAAATAGGAAATAACAGGAAATAGTTATATAAAATCTGAATATATATAAATGCAAATCAGAATATATAAATATAAATCTATCTATCTATCTATCTATCTATCTATAGTATATAAATATATCTCATGCATAAGTATAAGTAAAAATTATCTCAATATTATTATATTATTATTATTCAAAATAAAACATTAATACACACACACACACATTAAACTAATAATAATAATAAATAAATTAAATAATTAATTAATACAGCATTATATGATTGTAAGAAAACCAAAATAATAATAATAATAATAATTCTGTGATGTGTAATGACACTGACAAAAATAATCAAATTCTTCAGATCTGTAACCTAACATGATCAGTATCCCTTGTGCTTTGATCCGTGCTATGAATATTTAAGCATGTGTATGTTGATGATTCTTATTTGCATTAATGAGAATATTTTAAAAGGTCCATGTGTCATTTAGCACTTAGGGAAGTTTAATTTTAGAAAACCTCCCACAGATCTGCGCCAGGTACTTTTATTACTGCAAAAAAACTCAAATTTGACCATTAACGTGGCGGTAAGCAGCACTTAGTGACAGCTTATTAAAGAGCAGACACCTGATGAGTATAATTAGCTCATCTGTTTCCCTCCACAGATGCACTGGGGACATTAATGTGTTATTAGCACTTAGGGAAGTTTAATTTTAGAAAACCTCCCACAGATCTGTGCCAGGTACTTTTATTACTGCAAAAGAACTCAAATTTGACCATTAACGTGGCGGTAAGCAGCACTTAGTGACAGCTTATTAAAGAGCAGACACCTGATGAGTATAATTAGCTCATCTGTTTCCCTCCACAGATGCACTGGGGACATTAATGTGTTGCTAAAATCTCTCCTGGATGCATGCTCGTCACTGATTATGCAGATATTGTCAAAAACAAAAGCAGGCTGCATTTAAATGTACATTAAAAAAGTGCCAATCATCCTATAACAGGAGAATTCTAGGACCAAATGTTAAATTATCACTATATTTTATTCATTGAAAAAATAAATACAAAGATAAAATGAAATTAGAGACAACACTACAACTACGATGCCCCGAGTCTAGATTTACAACTACTTACATCAAGTTTTACAACTATTCAAACTTTTTAGTAATGAGCATGAAAAGGAAAATGATGGTGAGTAATCAAAAATTTCCCTAATTAGTGTATCTTTTTTTATTTATCTCTTTTTAGTAAGCGTCCTCTAAAATGTAATTAAGAGGGTTGCAACGTGATGCTTATTGTATATGTGCTTTTGTTTCTTTTTTCTTCTGTGCCTTTGTGAATATAAGAGAGAAACAAGAGAAAGAGAGAGAGAAACTACTTCATTCTACAGGCCTCCTCACAGGTGCCTTTTTACTGTGCTGTTGCACTTACCAGTGTTCCTAAAGCGGTGGGCAACATCTAAAATTAGAAGCAGAGCTGATGCTGATTCAGGCCACGCTTAGAGCCCAGGCTGTTTCATTAAAGAGATGGGTATGCCCTATATGTCACAAACTCATACAGGATCTGTCACGAGTCAACGCCACTCTTCACCCTCACCCACACGCTGCTCCAGAGAGGCATTTCAGAACAAGCAGAGAGTTAAACGATTGTAATGATCAGGAGACGCTATACTGCTGAGCCAGCATCAGTTTTGAGTCCTTATGACCAGTATTTAGCCTAAACATGAACAGTTTTGAGCCATTTTTCATGGTGTTTCTGTAGCTCCTGTTGTCCTGTTGTTCAAAATGAAAATAGAATCATTTCCATAAAATATTTGGCTTGCTCGCTGGAATTGTAAGGCTGAATTGCAACTGAACTGAACAAAATCAAACAGAAGAATGTAACTGAACCAAACTAGTCTGAACTGAACTAAACCTAATCAAACTTAACTAAACAACTGAACTGAATCAACAGAATTGCACTGCACCGTACTGAACTCAACTGAACAAAATCCAATCCAATCAAACCAAACATTTGCTTTTGCTTCAAATCAAACCACGTTGAATCGACTCACCTTGAATTGCACTGTACTGAACAGAACTGAACCTAATCATACTGAACTGAATAACTAAAGTAAAATGAACTGAACCAAACTAAATCAAACTGAACTTCGCTGATTCAATTCAACTTGAATCACACTGAACTGAATGGAATCAAATCATACTGAACTGAACTGAACCGAACCGTATTAGACAGAACTGAACTTAATCAAACTGAGCTAAAATGAATAACTGAACTGACCTGAATGACGCAACTGAAATGAACCAAATCAAACTGATCCGGATTGAATAACTGAACTGAACAACTAAACTCAACCAACCTGAATCAAACTTGAACTGCACTGAACAACTGAACCAAATTGAATTGAATTGAAAATTTGTAAAGATTGGCAAACAATGCCACTTACAAAAGCTCACAAAATATGAATCTACTAAAAAGCTAAGAAAGATTATAGTTAAGATCTCAGGAGCAAAAATTTACAAATATTGGTGGCCGAGGCTACTCTGCTCTGATAGGTCCGATGACCCAGTCTGTTGTGATTGGTCTACAGCATACATGTCAGAAACGGAATGTAGTAGTCCCAAAAAATAATGGTATTTGTGTTAGGTGAACACAGACATGGAGTACTGATAAATCATTGCAATTTGTAAACTAACGTATTGCTCCATCCTTTAGCATGACTCCAAGTAATAAGAACGACAGACATTCTATATTAATCGACACATTTCTAGGCAATAGAGGGCACACAGCTGATTATCAGAAATATAACATGAGTTAGCTGGAGACCTACAAATGCACTGAGTGTGTAAACAGCACAACACACAAAACGTATGTAAAAAAAATGTATTTTGCACGCTCGATAGAACATTAGAGCAAGAATTATTAATAATACTTACAGATTGTGATTCAGAGGAGCAAGCTGTTCCAAACAAACTGGGGACTGACTCATCTTTCAAAGACAACTGTTTTACGAATCCCACATTAAACTTGTGGAGATCGGGAAAGCAGTCGTCGGTGAAATGGCAGGAACACAACAAAAGTTTGGGATTATACTCCTGTGGTATTGTGGTAAAGATGAATTTTAACCACTGATTCTTCACAGTCTCATCCTTTGGAAGTGAAAAAAAAACTAATTCACTTCCACAGCACAGAGCACAGTGTCTTCTCAACATTATGTTATCCACACGAACAAGCTACAGCGTTTGAAGGGGGTTCAAGTTTTCACAGAATGTCCATGCAGAACGTAGGCAGGCATTATGCAACTGTGGTAACTTTTGACGTGTGAACTTCACGGAAATTGGATTCGAATTTTAAATGACTCATTTAAGTGATTCAGAAACGACTTTTTCTTTTGCGAGACACTAACTTTATTTATGATGCACTTTCAGCTTTACAACTTTGCAGACTGTTTACATTCACGAACAGCTACATTACACACTGCATGAAAGCCAATTTTCAAAAATCCATAATAGCGGCACTTGTGAAGAAAAATATTAAAAATAACATGTGAACAGAATATGTTAATTTTACATCATCTCCAATCAAGGTGTTATTTTGACAAATTATGGAAAAGAAAAAAAAGAAGAAAATAAAATATTACTGGTGTGTATTTGGCATACATAAAATGTTAGCTTTGAAATTAGCCTTCGCAAGGAAAAGGAGACATTTATTCCAACTTTTATTCCAAAAATGTTATTTCCATGATAAACAATATATGAACAATATATATACAGTAGATGTGGTGAAAATGGCACTGTGGTGGGGACATTGTTATTCGCCAAATAAACTAGGGAGAGTGTGAAAAGTGTTTGTTTTTTTAAGTTCAAAAGTGCCAATAGTTTATTAGAATTAACAATTATAAACACTGAATTCCTGGAAAAGCATCTCGGTTATAAAAGTTATAAACAAAGTGAATGTTTACAGAATGTTTTTAATTGATTATTTATTTGACAAAATGATGAAATTATGTCTAAAATGATTTTAGTCACTTTGCCTAGGGCTTTTGAGAAAAAAAATTCATAAGCTTACTTCAAACTTAGAGATGTGTTCTATGCTTGTGGTTCTCACTCAAGGAAGTTTTTTAGCATATTATTAATTTTATGTTTACTGACTCTACAAATATTTTGAGTGAGGCATAATGAGAGATAATCTGTATCAGAAACATACAAGCGAGCTGTAAGACTGGGTGCATAAAATAATTTCCGGAATATGTGCTCATTTAGGATCAGTAATGAAGAGCCTTTATACTCTCAGCATGGCAGATCAGTGCAAAAGCAATAGCATGACTAGAGGATGGAAAGGTCATGGTTATAACAATTATTTGTGTCCTTCAACTAGTCAGTCTTAACAGCATGTCCTTCATATACTCAGTCTTAACTGCATGTCTCGACTTCATGCCCCATAACTCCAGTTTATGGACAAGCCGGTTCAGTTCTGGTATAAAGATCAATTGAAGGCGTCCTCACATTCCTGTCCAATCTTATAAAGTGTCTCTAATGGACATTAACATTATGGCTTTAAAATTAGATAGTAAAATATAAAAAAATGGCATAGTAAAACATAAAATAAGGAAAATCAAGCCTTTATATTGCATAATTATTTAAACTGCTTGGTCACTGTCATAACTTGGGAGAAGCGATTAGTCAACAGAAGAGATGAGTGTTTTGCGTAATACTTGTTTATAGATATGTTGTTTAAATTATTACTTGCTGCTAGGAAGGAATATTTTGTTTTCTACCTATTTCTACTTTGAGTTTGTAGTTTTGATTGCACTTACTGGTAATTATAATAATTGCCCTCCTACCAGGCAGTTAACTAGGAGCAGCTAACGATTTCAGCACCATGAAGTGAACAACCCACTTTAAGGAGTACAGTTTCCCCGTGGAGGGAGCGCTGGAGTGGGGTATGGTCTCAACAACCTTAGCTGAGAGACCGGAAGCTATGAGTTGTGCCCCCTCAGGGGCCATACCCACAGTTTCCACAACTCCGGATGAGGAGTGAAAGATGATGTACCCCACCTGAGAGAGGATATCCCGCTTTGACGGGAATATCCCATGGAGAGTCTTGAGAAGGGCTACCAGGTCCGCAAACCATGGCTGGCCAGGCCAGTATGGAGCTACTAACTTAGGAGACGCACACCATACCGGCGAACTCTCTCCAGAACTCCCGGGTCTGTACTCCTATGTCTGTACCATAGCATCCAGTCCGAGAGAAGCTGGATGTGAGAGGGAGAACCAGAGAGGACAAAGTAAGGTCTCTCAAGACTCAAACAAGTCCACCTGGGCTTGCTCTTTCTAACTTTTTCCAAATCTGCTCCACCACCTCAGGGTGGAGCCTCCATTTCCCGAGCCTCAGCCCCCCTCAGGAGCTGACTGTATGTGCTCCACTCCAAAACAAAATCGTGTGCATCCCCACCCCTAATTATAGCGAGGGCAGGGGGAAACGAGCGATCTAAAATGCAGTATGCTTTTCATATGCAAATGACTGAGATGGCGAGTCCTCAATCTCATATACATCATTGCTAACGTCAACCTCCTAGGATGAAGATAGATGCAGCATAGAGCTCTCACTCAAAGATGGAAGAGACCGTAGCGCGGGCTTCCGAACCTCGAGAGAGAGAGCGCTAGATTCATATGCGATCCCAATCACCGCCGTGGCTCAGCAACATGGACAGGAACCGTAGAGACTGTAAACAAGGACACACTCCTCGAAGTGTACCCGGCAGGAGCGGCGGGAGCACGATGCACAATCAGCCCCCTCGAGAGTTGACTGTGCGTGCTCCGCTCCCAAATAACAACACAACGATCGCGTGCATTCACACCCGTAATGTTTAGCACGGGCAGAGAAGAACACACGATCTAAAGTGTTGTCTGTTTAGCTCGCCATATAGAGGTGATTGTGCACTGTTAATACAAACAACAGTAAATAAGACTGACACTTTCACACAGAGCGCTTGCTGATAACACAGAAGCTAACGCTGCTTGTTTCGGATGCGATTTTAAGCTCTCTGGTCTCTACGTCACCCCGTCCGTGACGTTTCGCCATTCCATTGGACTGATTTCACATGTGATTTAGAGCGTGGGCACACAGGGGCGTTCCCAACGTGGTTTAGACGCAGCTCGAGTTCCTGAAGGGGAACAAGTAGTTTTTGTAACTACAGAAGCTAATAACAATAACAAAAATGTTTTAACATTTTTTTTTTAAATTGACATTAGTCTCATGCTTACCAAGGCTGCATTTAGTTAATAAAAATTTCTGTAAAACATTGATATTGTGAAATGTTATTGCAATTTAAAATATGTGCTTTCTATGTTAATATATTTTAAAATGTAATTTATTCCTGTGATGGCTAAGCTGAATTTTCAGCAGTCATTACTCCAGTCTTCAGAGTCACTGATCCTTCAGAAATCATTCTAATATGCTTGTGTGCTGCTCAAGAAACATCTCATCAATGTTGAAAACAGTTGTGCTGCGTAATAATTTTGTGGAAAGCGCCATACTTTTTGAATCCAAACTTTTAAACAATAGTCTACATAATACCAAAAATATTTAAAAAATACTTTTTTGAAAGTATGAACAAGAAAATACAAATATACAGCGATAAAACTAAATAAAAAAATATTTAGTTGTATACATCCTTACACGTTTAACAGAATCAAAAACATTATAATGAACTACATGATTTAACTAAATATTTTCCTAAAAAAAGTTAAGTTCATCTACATGAGCCATCTGATCGAATAGATTCACTAATTCAAACTTTAAAATAATACATTTGAAAGCAAGCACAGAATTGCAAGGTGTGTCACCTTGCTTAGCTATAGGCTGTGTGCACAACAATGCAAAATTAAAACAGAGATATAGTGTACTGTCATGCTACACCACTGGAAAAAGTAGTTTGTTACTGAAAACCCTCCACTAGTTTAAAAGTTGCATCTTTACATTAGCATCAGTTACTCCCCAGAAAGCATCAGTTCACAGGCCTTACAGTGTTAGAACACCTGCCTTAGACACAATGGCAGAATGTAAAACAGAATAGTGCCATTTCACCTGAGAAACCAACCGACAACTTTTGGATCATGACTGTCCTTTGACAGCCATAATCCATAAATAGCATATTTAATGCACCACGGGCCTGCAACGGCGCTGATATGAAACATACAGGAACATGCAGAAGATCTGGACCTCAGATTAGCGGAGGACCGTATCTGTGATTTGCTGAGGAATAAAGCAAGCGTGAATGTGATTATAAGAGCATATGGATGAGTGGAAGTATGAAGATATTTACTTGAAAAGGGTTCTGGTCTTACATGGCCCTAACACCCATGGCAGCTCTTCAGATCAAATCAGCTGTCATCCAGGATGCCTCTTCACTTTAAATAGCCATGATGGGTCTACCCTCTTATGCCATCTCGCTCTCTCTCTCTTCAGTGGCATCTCCAGAGATCTTCCTGTAAGCCTCAGATACAAAATTACTAGCTTTTTATTAAGCAAATACCAAATGTCAACAACCAGAACATTTCACATAAAGAAATTGCGTTTGATAAGTAACTTCTACAGTCTGCACTTACCCATGACATACTCAATTGAAATAAAACCTAGTGTGCTTAATATATGAAAAGTTAGTATATAAGAAAAGGATAAATTTACATATCCACATGGGACTGAACCCAAAACCTTTATGTTCACATCAGTGTTTCTTAAATGCTGAGTTACCACCTTAAAATGCTCCAGTATGTTCCCCTTTGGCCTACTGAACTATCCTAAATTATATATATTTATTTAACCATCTGTGTAGTAAAAAACTTGTTTAAAATGAGTTCCCCAAGGAGAATCTTAAATCCTGCCAAGCTAATTAATAATCCAGTCCCACTGAACACACTGAGTTCCTAAAGTATGTATAGGCCACATGATATGTGTAAATGAGTTGATTTTAAGTGATTTTTCAAGCAAATTTCTTATTCACTTCATGCGCTAATTTATAGTTTCTGCTCTCTGAAGTCTCTCCTGTACGAACTGCTCTGGTCTCTTTTCAACCAAACTGGCTATAACATGAGAAAATAATGCATACAGTGAGTGATATTATTGGTGGGACCTACTAAACAACCTGATGAATCAGTGTGTTGAGTCTGCACGAGACATCTCATTTGTGAACAAACTGGGACATCTTGTTCATGAATGAACTGAACAAACAAGGCCTGAGAAACTGCTGACCGGCAATAACTGACCAAAAGAGGCCATGACATAATGTAAGCAAATCTTGTTCAATAAGGAGAGAAAATAGGGTGGTAGAATGGTGTGGAAAAATAACTGATGACCACACACAACGTATGGATGTTATTTGAAACTCATAATCCATTTATTTAGACTATTGCTGATAATAGGAAAACCCAATAATGTCTGTTTTCTTGTCATTTGTGGAGACCATTGTGCTTAAACTACTTCTGAAATTTCTTATAAGACATACATTTTAATAATAAATCACTTGTGAATGACTCAGTGTTTTTAATGGATCTTTAGACTTAATTCATTTATTTGGTTTTAATGGGATAGTCACCCGGAAAAAAACAAACAAAAAAACTGTCATCATTTACTCACCCTAATTTCATCCAAATCCTTCTGTGTAACAGAAAATAGGATATTTTGAAAAATCTTTAAACAGTTTTTGTCCATATACTAAAAGTTAGTGGGATCCAAAACAACACTGAACCTCATTGACTTTCACTCTATGGACAGTCCCTTTATTAGCTAAAACAAAAGTCACTGACAAGAATGAAAATCACAACAGGCCCACCAAACCCCATGTTAAAATGCATAAACAAGTTTGCTTGGTGTCCTGGTGACACTCCGTTCCTACATACATCACTCATGTGGTACAACCATAATGCAGTTCAAAACAGTGAAAAACAGACCCATAACCACGTAGACCACCACTCTCAACACAAGTTCCACAATCTTAAGATCCACATTCTCATCCACTGTTTAGAAAATAATGCACCAGAGCTTTTAAATAGCTCTAACATGACGATGTCAAAGAAGAGTTCCTAGAATTGCTGATTCAATGAGAAAAAAAGAGCAGAAAAAAACAGAGGGTCATTCTAACCGTACATTGTAAGCCGTAGGGTCAGAATGACAAACAGCATGTTTCCCAGTGCACAAACATGATACTACTGCTGAGACTGTATATGTTTATATCTGCAATATGGTTCCACTTGAAGAAGTAGATATTCTGACATGTTTTCTGTGTGATCAATTAGTTGCTTTTATTGTTTGTTGTAGCAGTGGTCGCTTTGACAAGGATGAGTGTGTGTGAGAGAGACCGACAGGAATTCAATGTAAACACCACACCTTTAACCATTCATTTTAGTTATATACATGGTAAATCAACAAGAGTGCTCACTTGCTCATGGATGTATTGATGGGGTAGTTGGAGTAGGTGTTTTGGAGTATAAACCAAGAGAAACCAAAGAGTGCTGTTCAACTTGAGTCAGCTAAAAAGAGAATGACCCATCCAGCCCTATAAAAATGATTTCACTGACTTGGCTAAATCCTTCATGAATTTTCTCTCTCTCCCTCTCCCTCTCCTATCTTTTTTGTTCCTACTCCTGATTTTCCCTGCTGAAATTGCTGATATAGTCAGTAGATATACAGACACATAGACATGATGCTGAAGATGTGAAACACAGATTTACTTCACTGAACATGCATCCGCCTGTTCTTACTGGGTACTGCCAATATTTTCAAACTAGTTCCTTTCAATTAGGTAGTGAAATGGTGGCAATGCTACTAGCTCTGCTATAATTTTCAGTGCCAATAGTAAGCTGTTTTCAAAACAATTCAGCTTTTCCAGTTACAAAAGACTTTTAACAACAAGTAAAGCCAGCTGTCCAAGTTAATTTGGTTTAAAAAACAATCCTACTAATTCTTACGTAGAGCTTTATAGTCCATTTAATATTGAACCAATTAGTTTAGACTTTTTCGTCTAATGTTTCTGATAATAAATTATTCAATGATTCACTGAGTCCATGTACATCACTCCCTGTGCTACTTGTACATTTACATCTGTTAATAATGAAATATTTAGTGAAATTCTGCTGTTCTCACTGTTTTCACCTCAGTCATATAGATTAGAAGTTGTATTTAGTGTTCATGTACCTATTAAAGCATAATTTCTGCAAATATATTTGATTTGATTCATTCTGTAATTCGTATGAGAATAATAAAAAATGGTTAATCTTAATATTTCATATTTCTATTGACTTATAGTGAGCTAATAATATTTTCTATCCCTTAACCTAAACCTTCTCTTCACCGAAGCATTTTAGCATATTTACATAAAAAAAAACATTTCGTATGTTTTAAAAGCCGTTTCCTTGTAAGGACTGTTAGCTGCTCCCCACAGTGTAAATAACTTCAGTTTTTACTATTATTCTGGGGACATTTGTTCCCACAGTGTAGACAAAACCTGACTGACACACACATACACACACAGGTTTGTTTTTGTGAAAAGTGGGGACATCCCATAGGCGTAATGGTTTTTATACTGTACAGACCGTATATTCTATTGCCCTACACCAACCCTACTCCTAAACCTACCCCTTACAGGAAACTTTGTGCTATTTCAGATTTTCAATACACTCCATTCTGTGTGATTTATAAGCGTTTTGAAAAGTGGGGACATGGGGTAATGTCCTGAAAAGTCACCTTCTCCTTGTAATACCTATGTCATACCTTTGTCATTATACAAATTTATGTCCTCATTTGTCACAAAAACACACACACACACACACACACACGCACGCACACACACACACACACACACACACACACACTCTCTCTCTCTTTCCCTGAGGGATTCTATGTGCTGGTCCTAATCACTGAGGTTTCTGCAATAACAGTGCAGGTAGAGTATTTACTGCATGTATAAACAAATAATAAATAAATAAATAAACCAGCCATTTGTGTAGGACAAAACTTAAACTTTTCCAAAAATAGACAGCACAGACTCTGCTCATTCTCTCTGGCTAGCAGACCGAATGTCAAAGCACCCTGTGTTCTACATTATCACTTCATCCCAATTCCCTGTTGTAGGAGGTTTGCTTGCTTCTCTTTTGCAAAGATCTTCAATGTCTTTTATTCAGCAGATATTACAAATACAGAGACTCAACTGAGTACAAAATGACTATTCTTTTTGCGTCACTAAATGTGAGAAACGCTCCCAATTTAGAAGAACTGAACCACGGATGAAAAATATATATATCGTTGTCTACCCAAAAGAGAAGGAGAAAGACACTTAGACAAAACTTTTTAGGATGACATCATTATCTGGCTTTTGATCATTTAATCAATATTACAAAAGACTAACAAGATGGATTGTGGAATTGGTGACTCAGGAAAAACCTATACAATTATTATCAGTTAAAATATCAAATAGTTGATAAGGTATAAGGGAAAAATTGAAAAAAATTGAAAAACCTGGGTTATTTTCTGGAATATATCTTAATGAATTGCTAGTTTCTCGTGTAAGAAGACATGACAAAAAAGGCAACATCTTTTCAAACCAAAATAGACAAAATATGAATTATGAATAATTATGAATAATTCTTGAAAAAGTAAAGTAGTTAATATTATTATCACTTTTAAAAATAGTGAATTAAAAAAGTATTTTTGATGAATAGAAAGTTTAAAAGAACAGCAGTTTTTGCAACAGCAACTTTTGTTACAATCTAAACATCCATCCAGTCAATTTTTATCAAATTATTTTTCATTTAAATTCTTAAAATAAATAAATCATACTGACCCCAAACGTCTGGACAGAAGTGTATGATAGTAAGAATAAGGGAGAATGTCTTAGCTCTTCTGAGACTACAGAGCTGATGCCCTTCTCTTCATTTCTTTCTCTTTTTGCCACACTTTTCCTACTAAACAACTTTTTACCGTAATATAACACTCATCTAATCATCGCACCAACAGCATGCCGACGAAGTGCAGAATAAAACAAATTAACAAAGCCACCAGTCAGCGAGACAGTGCTACATGCAGATACTACAACAACTCATGAACAGTCATGGCGAGGGGAAAACAGGTGTTTGTAAGGCAGAGATTAAAAGATATGGTCTTTGAGCCTGTCCAGAACATAATAAGAACCTCCAAAGGCCAAACAAATGAAACAGCATCCGGCTCTGAGTGACTGACACTTCATCTTTGTAATAAACTTGGGCCGAGACAACAGCACAATGGAAAAGTGCCAGCTTTTATTGGATTTTCTGAACTGCAAAGCCCTGACGTGAGCACCGGCCCAATTGTGCAGGAACTTCTTGTTTTCTTTTTTCCACTCCGTTCTTCCGACATTTTTCACTCCTCTGGCTAAAAGTCAAATTCTCTCTATTCTTTCTCCTTCTCTCTGTATAATACACTCTCTAACTCACTGGAAATGCAAGGTAGCTTAATATGAGGCATCCATTGTGCTGAAACATTTGTTGATGTGTTGTATCTTCCAGGTGCTGGTTGCTAGGTTTGTATTTAGTATGAATAACAAGTCAAAAAGTCAAGAGCAGTGGTTTAAATAAATGGCAGAGGAAAGCTCTGGTTGCATTAACAAGGAATAGAAAGCTCATTTTGAATGCTATTACAGAGAAAAACACCAGTCGAATTGTCACAGAATGCTGTTGTAAATCACAGTCATGTCACTCTTGAACTTTTTGGGTAAAATTTATTACTGCCTAGAGCAACTACCATTTGCCACATGCAGTAATAGCACAATGATTTATTATAGAGAGCGCGACAAGCACTTCAGCCAATCTCTGGTCATTTCATTTGTCAATGTTCAACAGATCCGTTCAGCATGCACTAAAAGCTTTAAGTTTCTTTGTTCTGAAGAGGACAGTAGATTCCCTTTTGATGTGTCTGCTGTGATTGGGTCTTAAAGTATCAGTCCTCATATGACTCATCTGTAGATACTCCATTTCTTTCTGCCTGACGCAATGATGTCTTTAGCTACGAGACAGGATGGGATTATTCTCAGAACTCCAATAATCACAAAGACTGGCCAATTAAAACCCGGCTTAACCAAGAGGTCAAGACGTGGCTGGTTAGCATGTTCGAGTTAGCCCCTGGTAGATGTTCTAACTACACCATCTGGACCTAAAAAGCATGTTTCTCCATTGACCGAAGCATTGTGTTTTGACTAATTACATTTTTTGCAAGTAATAAATGAGAATAATTAATTATTTATTTATTTGTTTTTCCATAAGCATTCTGACATTTTTTGCAAGTAATGCATGAATAAGATATTATACAATATAATAAATAGCATTTATGATGAGAGTTGGTAACCAGGCAACTGCCAATGACATGAATGGGATGCTAACGGACAGCTTTTCTCCAGGTATTACTGACCTCCTTGGTTATAACCAGTCTATACTGATTCAATGCAACATGTCTGACATTCACTTCAGTGTCTCTGAGATCATCTGTGACTTTTTACAAAACCTTAAAACTCACAGAACTCCATAATTCACAGAACCAAGGTTTAATAAGTTCCAAAACAGAGCGCAGAGGGAATGTTTTATTTTTTTCTTGGGATCTGTAAATGTCTGACTGAAGTATGAGAATTTTCCATTCCATTCCATTTTTGCAACAACATGGTCATTTTCAACCAAACTTAAAGGTCAGGTCAGGCAATGAATCAATGGTTCAGCTGAAAGGCCATTGATAAAAACGAATCATAAATACACACTTTTCGGCAACATACTGTAAATATTAAGGCCGTCAGATCTCTGCCCTGGAGGAAGTCGTGCTTATTTCAACAACCGCAACTATTTTCGGGGGGGACTTATAAATAAAAGTTGAACTTATATTATTCAGTTTTTTCACATATTGCCTTTCTTCCTCAAGAACAACTTTGAGTCGCTGTCTATGCAGACATCAAAGTTATTTCTCTTGAGACAAATCCATGTGTCCAAGGGCAATTTGAATTCAAATTCAAAGGCGGGAAACAAACCTTCTGAGGAAATCAACGCTAGCAATGCCTTGTTAATTGGATGGATGGATGGATGGTTGACAGATAAATAGACAGACACACAGATAGAATGATAGATAAAACAATAAATAGAACGATAGATTTCATTTCCATCCAACTTACCACTGCATTACGAACAAAATGTTATCAGTGATTTCCTGGATGGATGAACCAAACTGCACATAAAGGAAGTCTAAAACATTACAAATTATCATGACTTTTGTCCACATTGCTGTATTGTGGCCAATCGTATCTGAAACCCTGCTGGATCCTCTGAATTTGACCCCAGGACTTCAGTGATGGATGTCAGATGTCTCAGACCTCCTTCTTCACTCTATGGGCCCACATTACTCTTCCTTTCAGATACAGAGTGGCAGTGAGAGCTTATGTCACAATGAATGCTGGGATATATGTTTTCCTGGGCCCAAACGGATTATGTGTCTGCAAACTCATAGTTATTCATCTCAAGGTTAGAACCCTGACTTCTGGCACTCAGTCTTCAGCAAAAGAGGGATGGGGAAATAAGAGAGAGAGAGAAGGAACGAAAGGGCGAGTGAAGTTAAGTGTTGTTCTTAAGAGCGTCTCTGTCAGAAAATGCACATTATGTGCTGTCACATCCATCAGTGTGTGCGGTCCAGGCAGATGGAGCTAGAAGAAAACACATATGAGGGGATGCTGGAACCTAAACCAGATAGCACTTCAAACATCATTCATGGTAGAATCAGACTCTGAAACGAATGGTATTGAATAAAATCTACTTTATATTTTGACCCATTTGTACAAGTCATTATGTAAAATATACATACTGGCTTTAGAGTGCTAAGAGTGTGAACAGATGTATGGATGTGTTAGACAGTTGAGAAAAATTGGGAAATTCCATTGGGAAAGAAAAGAAAAATCTGAACCTGGACAAATTGAAGCAACCAGAGTGTATCTCATAAAAACATGCCCAAGTCTCAATTCACCACAAAGTCAAAAGAAGAAAAATTAGACACTGTATTTTTCATAAGAAAAATTAAAATATTAGACATTTTCAACACAATTAAGCACATTTCCTCTCCAACTGGAGATTGCTGTAATACAATCATTTTATTGTCTTTAACAAATGCCAGCAAAACTAATTCTATCAAGGTCCCAAATGAACATTCGTCAAGTACCAAATGCAAGTAAAATTTGACTTTGGGAGACATGCCATTGCCTTTTAAAATAATACAGTAGATGACAGATTAAATTGTTCTGACAGAGGTAATGTGAGCAAATTAAGTACATTATATTAAGAAAAGCTCAGTTAAAGTTATTCTCCTTTTAAAAAGGTAAAATTTTTACAGTTACTGTATATAATGGCAGGACATGCAGTGACACACTCTTCACATTAAATAAATAAATATATATATGTGTGTATGTATGTGATTTGCTACCTATATTTAAGGAACAGAAATGATGCAAAATACAGTTGGCCAGTTACAAATATTTATGGGCAATACATTTTACTGATACGGGCATTAAAGGAATAGTGCTAAAAATTTAAATGTGCAGAAAATGTACTCATCCTCAAGCCAAGATGTAGATTAGTTTATTTCATCATCTGAACTAATTTGGAAAATGTTAGCATTATATCACTTGCTCACCAACACATCCACTGCAGTGAATGGGTGCCATCAGAAGGAAGGTTCAAATAGCTGATAAAAACATCACAATAATCTACATATTTGATGGCCTAAGAGTGAGTAGACTTTCTGCAAAGTTTCATTTTTGGATGAACTATTGCTTTAAGCTTCCTTATACAGAATAAAAAAATTATAATAATGTATAATTATTTTACAATTTAAATTAAAAGCAAAAAATTGTTTCTTTCTTTCATTTTAAGGTGAAATGTGACCCAGACACAGGATTTGTGAGATTCACCCTTAAACATCCACAGTATGCATGTAGAGCATCACACCAGCGCTGTCAGAAGAACCACAGCTGTGCAGGGACGTATGGTGTGACTCTCTGTCCCTGTGCATGTGTGAGTGGGTATGTGTGTGATGTTTATTACTAATCCCAAACACAGAACAGATGCATTCCTAATTGCAAAGCAAAGAAAGTGAGGCCATGCGTGTATGTGTGGAGGGCGAACAAAAGTTCAGGTCTATCAATTTAACATCAGTTTATTACAAGCATCCAGCAGTAATGCCACACATACAATCTCATACACACACTTTAGACTCGTCAGTCATTCTTTTCCTCTCTCCCACACTCACAGAACGGTGAAGTCCAGAGAGAAGGTCACTGACAGAGAAAGTATTTGAAAAAGAAATTCAGTTTCTTTATGAGTCTGTTCAGCAGTGACATTGAAGTTCATCTATTTGCTTCCTTTAAACAGCCTTTTTTAAAAATCTGCTCTTTTTAAGAATGTGATGTAAAAAAAAAACTCAACAAAAAGGCAGACACGTCTCCTTGAAATATAACTTGTTTACAAAAAAAAAATTAATTGAGGTCCAGCAGTGTAATAGCGCTGGACTATCGCACTCTGACTTAATTAAAGGCACAATATGTCATTTTCGCCGCTAGAGGGCGCGTATTCAAAATAAACAAATAGACAAAGTAGTAGTTTGATGATGCCGTGACTGAGTGCGGAATCATGGGAGTTGTCGTCTTCATCCCCATAGCCGATGCAATTCGACGGGACTCGGGCAGAAATCATGTTCATGGATGAGCTAATGATTTATTAACATAGTAGAATGAAGCAGGGTGAGGCTGAAAGCCGTCGAAGCGAAACGTGGCTGCTGAATGAGCATGACACAAGGCTCGAAAGCAGAGGAGCTTTTATTATGCCACAGTCGACCGCTTCCGTTCCTTCCGGTCATGCGTATGTGGGAAAAAAAAGCAGCGCTGTTTTATCATACTAGATACATTTGAAAGTTCTGTTATTATGCTACTCTGTGCGGTCGTCACCGGTCTATTAAAACACACAACATATTAAAGCGTCTTAGGTGTTTCCATGTTTTCTACAAAACAAAACCGGAAATCGAGGGGTCATGACGTCATTGGCAGGCGACACAATGACACTATGGACACGGTCCGTGTCACTAGCTAAAATTGCTTATTTCTCTGGACTTAAACATTCTTTGAAACATTTGGGATAATGTAAGTACACAAGTCAGCAAAATATATAACACTGTTCTAGTGGTTTTTGAATACTTTAATAAAAAAATCTTACATATTGTGCCTTTAAGTTCACAGGAAGTGGTTACCTAGTGTAAACGGGAATATGTTTATGGAATGGCCCGTATCTTTCATCTTTTCAGCCACAAAGAGAATGAAACCTTTTCGAACATTTTTTTAGTGAATCTAAGTTTTAACTGAATAATACCTAATCAAATCTTAAGTGCGGCTATATTAAAGCCACCAATGCAATTAAAAGTCTTTAAATTATGTAATCATAAAATCTCTTTACCGGATGCGGGGCTGTAACTCTGACCCCGAGTCGTCATTCCTCCAGCGTGCCATTATGAAAATTCAGTAATTATTTAATTTAGCAATTAGTGAAGAAGTCTTGCAAGGAAAAATGCTAACAATTCATTCAATTTGAAATTAACATGACCCATGGCAACTGGATGTTAATTTTGCAAGTTTATGAAGGCCACAGAGCAATAATCTGATTAAACTATTCTTTTAAGCAATAATTATATGGAAAATTACAATTGACTTCCCAGACTGTGTCTACAGAAATTGTGAAAGAAGGACTTTATAATGCCGTTCACACCAGCTACATTTTCTTAATCAGTATTTTACCTTTAAAAATACATATAAATGCATTTTTGTTCATATGTAGTAATAAAATATATTATAGATATATTAATATAAAATAAAATAAATAATTTAAAATAAATAACAAATATTAAATAGTATTTTGATTATGTTTAATATTATTATATGCATATTAAAAATATTAAATATAAATTAATAATCAAAATTGCAAAATTGTGCAAAATAAAGAGAGAATATATTATGTTATATATATATATATATATATATATATATATATATATAAATTAACGAATTAATCGCATATTTTCAGAAATTTTTCGCGATTAATCCCACCTAACATTAAAGTTTTTAAATATACTTTTATATTGCAATAATTTCACATTCAATCTTCAAATTAATGTACAAACAACATAAAGACAGTATATTTTTTTCTCTATAAAATTGAATATAAAATAAAAAGTTTAATAAAAGTTCTTTTTTCCTCTGTATTTTTCTTTGTCCTTTGATTAATAGACATCACAGCAGCTGGTTATTTTGAGTGCGGTTTCTTTAAGAGCTGCCGCTGCTGAACGTAACGCGGATCTGACATGCATCATATTTTCTTTCAACTCTTTTTACCTTTTCTGACCCACTTCAGGTCTTAAAGTCTCTATTAATGAGCTGACGAGTTAAATCGGGTGTGTTAGATGAGGGAGACCTCATCTACCTCATAATTTTGAAAACCATTTCAGACATGTTCTTAAATGTGACTCATATAAAATATATTACATGCATGCACAGTTTTAAGGCAGCTTTAATCGCCTTTTTGTAACTTCACTGACCACGACATTGCATGCACGTAGTTTATTTCACGCTTTGATATGAAAGGATACAGGCTATAGCGCGCGCCGGTGCCTTTGTGCGTGCAATTGAAGAGCACGCGCTGCGAGAACTCAGATTATGTCCCCAAGCTCTTCTCGCTGTCTCTGAGAGGCAGGTGATAAGACAGAGCTTTTGCCAAACACACACACACAAAATGTTTATTTTTAATGGCTTTGCTAGTGTCATAAGCCAGGGAAAGGTCCAAATCATAAGATAAGTTGGCTCGTCCAGAAGCTTTTAATATGTGGTTGCAAAGCAGAAATAAGAACATCAAATAGCCAGATCAATCAGAGGATCTGTGCTCAGACTCAGAGAGGAAAAGGTTTCTCCCTCAGGCGAGCTGTTTGATGGAGGAAGCAGATCAAGGAGAAATAGGCAGAGTGGCAGCATTGATGAAAGTAGGGGATGTTTATCTGCTGAACAGATGATGGAGATTTTGTGTCATCAAAGAGTACACAAAATTATCTACATTCCATACATTGGAATTCATTTGGATCTCATAAGATTTCAGCAACATCCACAGGAATTCTTAAGGACTACACGCTTCAACTGCTCTTAAGGTGCTAACTCAGAACCCAACTCGGCTTTGTTTGAGTGTATGAATATAACAAATAAAGTTACTGTTTATCATTATTGATATTGGTGTGGGCAGAATAGTGTAATT
>NW_015505183.1:2710832-2786090 GCF_001515645.1 Sinocyclocheilus grahami
GGGGGGGGGGGGACTTATAAATAAAAGTTGAACTTATATTATTCAGTTTTTTCACATATTGCCTTTCTTCCTCAAGAACAACTTTGAGTCGCTGTCTATGCAGACATCAAAGTTATTTCTCTTGAGACAAATCCATGTGTCCAAGGGCAATTTGAATTCAAATTCAAAGGCGGGAAACAAACCTTCTGAGGAAATCAACGCTAGCAATGCCTTGTTAATTGGATGGATGGATGGATGGTTGACAGATAAATAGACAGACACACAGATAGAATGATAGATAAAACAATAAATAGAACGATAGATTTCATTTCCATCCAACTTACCACTGCATTACGAACAAAATGTTATCAGTGATTTCCTGGATGGATGAACCAAACTGCACATAAAGGAAGTCTAAAACATTACAAATTATCATGACTTTTGTCCACATTGCTGTATTGTGGCCAATCGTATCTGA
This sequence comes from Sinocyclocheilus grahami, assembly GCF_001515645.1. Taxonomy (NCBI): domain Eukaryota; kingdom Metazoa; phylum Chordata; class Actinopteri; order Cypriniformes; family Cyprinidae; genus Sinocyclocheilus; species Sinocyclocheilus grahami. The sequence goes on from NW_015505183.1 coordinate 2,711,290, forward strand.
AACCCTGCTGGATCCTCTGAATTTGACCCCAGGACTTCAGTGATGGATGTCAGATGTCTCAGACCTCCTTCTTCACTCTATGGGCCCACATTACTCTTCCTTTCAGATACAGAGTGGCAGTGAGAGCTTATGTCACAATGAATGCTGGGAAATATGTTTTCCTGGGCCCAAACGGATTATGTGTCTGCAAACTCATAGTTATTCATCTCAAGGTTAGAACCCTGACTTCTGGCACTCAGTCTTCAGCAAAAGAGGGATGGGGAAATAAGAGAGAGAGAGAAGGAACGAAAGGGCGAGTGAAGTTAAGTGTTGTTCTTAAGAGCGTCTCTGTCAGAAAATGCACATTATGTGCTGTCACATCCATCAGTGTGTGCGGTCCAGGCAGATGGAGCTAGAAGAAAACACATATGAGGGGATGCTGGAACCTAAACCAGATAGCACTTCAAACATCATTCATGGTAGAATCAGACTCTGAAACGAATGGTATTGAATAAAATCTACTTTATATTTTGACCCATTTGTACAAGTCATTATGTAAAATATACATACTGGCTTTAGAGTGCTAAGAGTGTGAACAGATGTATGGATGTGTTAGACAGTTGAGAAAAATTGGGAAATTCCATTGGGAAAGAAAAGAAAAATCTGAACCTGGACAAATTGAAGCAACCAGAGTGTATCTCATAAAAACATGCCCAAGTCTCAATTCACCACAAAGTCAAAAGAAGAAAAATTAGACACTGTATTTTTCATAAGAAGAATTAAAATATTAGACATTTTCAACACAATTAAGCACATTTCCTCTCCAACTGGAGATTGCTGTAATACAATCATTTTATTGTCTTTAACAAATGCCAGCAAAACTAATTCTATCAAGGTCCCAAATGAACATTCGTCAAGTACCAAATGCAAGTAAAATTTGACTTTGGGAGACATGCCATTGCCTTTTAAAATAATACAGTAGATGACAGATTAAATTGTTCTGACAGAGGTAATGTGAGCAAATTAAGTACATTATATTAAGAAAAGCTCAGTTAAAGTTATTCTCCTTTTAAAAAGGTAAAATTTTTACAGTTACTGTATATAATGGCAGGACATGCAGTGACACACTCTTCACATTAAATAAATAAATATATATATGTGTGTATGTATGTGATTTGCTACCTATATTTAAGGAACAGAAATGATGCAAAATACAGTTGGCCAGTTACAAATATTTATGGGCAATACATTTTACTGATACGGGCATTAAAGGAATAGTGCTAAAAATTTAAATGTGCAGAAAATGTACTCATCCTCAAGCCAAGATGTAGATTAGTTTATTTCATCATCTGAACTAATTTGGAAAATGTTAGCATTATATCACTTGCTCACCAACACATCCACTGCAGTGAATGGGTGCCATCAGAAGGAAGGTTCAAATAGCTGATAAAAACATCACAATAATCTACATATTTGATGGCCTAAGAGTGAGTAGACTTTCTGCAAAGTTTCATTTTTGGATGAACTATTGCTTTAAGCTTCCTTATACAGAATAAAAAAATTATAATAATGTATAATTATTTTACAATTTAAATTAAAAGCAAAAAATTGTTTCTTTCTTTCATTTTAAGGTGAAATGTGACCCAGACACAGGATTTGTGAGATTCACCCTTAAACATCCACAGTATGCATGTAGAGCATCACACCAGCGCTGTCAGAAGAACCACAGCTGTGCAGGGACGTATGGTGTGACTCTCTGTCCCTGTGCATGTGTGAGTGGGTATGTGTGTGATGTTTATTACTAATCCCAAACACAGAACAGATGCATTCCTAATTGCAAAGCAAAGAAAGTGAGGCCATGCGTGTATGTGTGGAGGGCGAACAAAAGTTCAGGTCTATCAATTTAACATCAGTTTATTACAAGCATCCAGCAGTAATGCCACACATACAATCTCATACACACACTTTAGACTCGTCAGTCATTCTTTTCCTCTCTCCCACACTCACAGAACGGTGAAGTCCAGAGAGAAGGTCACTGACAGAGAAAGTATTTGAAAAAGAAATTCAGTTTCTTTATGAGTCTGTTCAGCAGTGACATTGAAGTTCATCTATTTGCTTCCTTTAAACAGCCTTTTTTAAAAATCTGCTCTTTTTAAGAATGTGATGTAAAAAAAAAACTCAACAAAAAGGCAGACACGTCTCCTTGAAATATAACTTGTTTACAAAAAAAAAATTAATTGAGGTCCAGCAGTGTAATAGCGCTGGACTATCGCACTCTGACTTAATTAAAGGCACAATATGTCATTTTCGCCGCTAGAGGGCGCGTATTCAAAATAAACAAATAGACAAAGTAGTAGTTTGATGATGCCGTGACTGAGTGCGGAATCATGGGAGTTGTCGTCTTCATCCCCATAGCCGATGCAATTCGACGGGACTCGGGCAGAAATCATGTTCATGGATGAGCTAATGATTTATTAACATAGTAGAATGAAGCAGGGTGAGGCTGAAAGCCGTCGAAGCGAAACGTGGCTGCTGAATGAGCATGACACAAGGCTCGAAAGCAGAGGAGCTTTTATTATGCCACAGTCGACCGCTTCCGTTCCTTCCGGTCATGCGTATGTGGGAAAAAAAAGCAGCGCTGTTTTATCATACTAGATACATTTGAAAGTTCTGTTATTATGCTACTCTGTGCGGTCGTCACCGGTCTATTAAAACACACAACATATTAAAGCGTCTTAGGTGTTTCCATGTTTTCTACAAAACAAAACCGGAAATCGAGGGGTCATGACGTCATTGGCAGGCGACACAATGACACTATGGGCACGGTCCGTGTCACTAGCTAAAATTGCTTATTTCTCTGGACTTAAACATTCTTTGAAACATTTGGGATAATGTAAGTACACAAGTCAGCAAAATATATAACACTGTTCTAGTGGTTTTTGAATACTTTAATAAAAAAATCTTACATATTGTGCCTTTAAGTTCACAGGAAGTGGTTACCTAGTGTAAACGGGAATATGTTTATGGAATGGCCCGTATCTTTCATCTTTTCAGCCACAAAGAGAATGAAACCTTTTCGAACATTTTTTTAGTGAATCTAAGTTTTAACTGAATAATACCTAATCAAATCTTAAGTGCGGCTATATTAAAGCCACCAATGCAATTAAAAGTCTTTAAATTATGTAATCATAAAATCTCTTTACCGGATGCGGGGCTGTAACTCTGACCCCGAGTCGTCATTCCTCCAGCGTGCCATTATGAAAATTCAGTAATTATTTAATTTAGCAATTAGTGAAGAAGTCTTGCAAGGAAAAATGCTAACAATTCATTCAATTTGAAATTAACATGACCCATGGCAACTGGATGTTAATTTTGCAAGTTTATGAAGGCCACAGAGCAATAATCTGATTAAACTATTCTTTTAAGCAATAATTATATGGAAAATTACAATTGACTTCCCAGACTGTGTCTACAGAAATTGTGAAAGAAGGACTTTATAATGCCGTTCACACCAGCTACATTTTCTTAATCAGTATTTTACCTTTAAAAATACATATAAATGCATTTTTGTTCATATGTAGTAATAAAATATATTATAGATATATTAATATAAAATAAAATAAATAATTTAAAATAAATAACAAATATTAAATAGTATTTTGATTATGTTTAATATTATTATATGCATATTAAAAATATTAAATATAAATTAATAATCAAAATTGCAAAATTGTGCAAAATAAAGAGAGAATATATTATGTTATATATATATATATATATATATATATATAAATTAACGAATTAATCGCATATTTTCAGAAATTTTTCGCGATTAATCCCACCTAACATTAAAGTTTTTAAAAATAGTATTTTGATTATGTTTAATATTATTATATGCATATTAAAAATATTAAATATAAATTAATAATCAAAATTGCAAAATTGTGCAAAATAAAGAGAGAATATATTATGTTATATATATATATATATATATATATATATATATATATAAATTAACGAATTAATCGCATATTTTCAGAAATTTTTCGCGATTAATCCCACCTAACATTAAAGTTTTTAAATATACTTTTATATTGCAATAATTTCACATTCAATCTTCAAATTAATGTACAAACAACATAAAGACAGTATATTTTTTTCTCTATAAAATTGAATATAAAATAAAAAGTTTAATAAAAGTTCTTTTTTCCTCTGTATTTTTCTTTGTCCTTTGATTAATAGACATCACAGCAGCTGGTTATTTTGAGTGCGGTTTCTTTAAGAGCTGCCGCTGCTGAACGTAACGCGGATCTGACATGCATCATATTTTCTTTCAACTCTTTTTACCTTTTCTGACCCACTTCAGGTCTTAAAGTCTCTATTAATGAGCTGACGAGTTAAATCGGGTGTGTTAGATGAGGGAGACCTCATCTACCTCATAATTTTGAAAACCATTTCAGACATGTTCTTAAATGTGACTCATATAAAATATATTACATGCATGCACAGTTTTAAGGCAGCTTTAATCGCCTTTTTGTAACTTCACTGACCACGACATTGCATGCACGTAGTTTATTTCACGCTTTGATATGAAAGGATACAGGCTATAGCGCGCGCCGGTGCCTTTGTGCGTGCAATTGAAGAGCACGCGCTGCGAGAACTCAGATTATGTCCCCAAGCTCTTCTCGCTGTCTCTGAGAGGCAGGTGATAAGACAGAGCTTTTGCCAAACACACACACACAAAATGTTTATTTTTAATGGCTTTGCTAGTGTCATAAGCCAGGGAAAGGTCCAAATCATAAGATAAGTTGGCTCGTCCAGAAGCTTTTAATATGTGGTTGCAAAGCAGAAATAAGAACATCAAATAGCCAGATCAATCAGAGGATCTGTGCTCAGACTCAGAGAGGAAAAGGTTTCTCCCTCAGGCGAGCTGTTTGATGGAGGAAGCAGATCAAGGAGAAATAGGCAGAGTGGCAGCATTGATGAAAGTAGGGGATGTTTATCTGCTGAACGGATGATGGAGATTTTGTGTCATCAAAGAGTACACAAAATTATCTACATTCCATACATTGGAATTCATTTGGATCTCATAAGATTTCAGCAACATCCACAGGAATTCTTAAGGACTACACGCTTCAACTGCTCTTAAGGTGCTAACTCAGAACCCAACTCGGCTTTGTTTGAGTGTATGAATATAACAAATAAAGTTACTGTTTATCATTATTGATATTGGTGTGGGCAGAATAGTGTAATTGTCTTGTAGAGTCTTGCTGCCTTCTCTCTTTACATAATAACTTTAACTTTGATGATGACAATAAACTTTGATGACAGTTAATGTGTCTTTTTTCAACAATTATGCTCAAAATAAAAGTCCAAAATAAACCCTCACACCAAATGCGGGTAAAGTTTGACTTATAAATAAAGTGGCAAACGTATATCTAGTTACAGTATATATAAATAAACTGAGTTACTGGTCATAAATATTGTTTTAAATGGCAAGGATCCTTGTGATTTTTTTACTTGACGAATCAGTAAGATGAATCAAATCAAGACCAAATTGTGGTGGGTGGGGGGGCGGGTAATGATGATGCTGAGTGAAAAAAATAATCATATGGTGTTAACTGTAAGAGACATTATCCAAATTCCATGCTTAGTCACAAATTAAAAACCAAAATCAAGCATTTAAAAAAATTTAATTGAATATGGAGGTTTCATCCATTAAAAAAAAAACTCTGTTAGCACTGCAGCAGCCATTTCTCGGGCTTTAGCAGCTCAAATTAGTCCCAAGCAATTAAGAGTAGAAAAAGCAAAGGTCCTAGTGATGACATCCAGTTAAGCTGAATTAAATGACAATGTGAAACAGCAGTGGAATCATTACTATGGCTTTCGCAGCAGGTCAGTGGTTAAGGCTGACTTAAAGAGATCCTACAAATTTCTAGACATCTCATTACAGTGGATAAATATGTGATATATATATGTCCTCCAATAGGCCTATTGTACTTGCGGAATCACATTATAAAATGGTATATTTTATATCTTAAACCAGGTACACAATGAGACAATCCACATAATCATCTTCATGACCTGCAGTCTGCCATTCTAATGAGCATTATCTTGTAGTAAATTGCCTTGTTTAATATTCTCAGTGTGTTGCTAATGGGGCTGGCATAATGTTGACAAAATAAGGCACAAATGTATGCTGTTCATGTAATTCACATGATCCGCTTTAATGTACAAGAATCTACAAGCCGTAATTCATTGGGAGTCTACAGCGGATACATGTACCAATGATTTTAATGGAGCAAAGATCAATGTTAATTTTACTGTATAACAGCAGACTCCGGATGTGCTGGTACAGTAAGTTAATAGGATTTCTTTTATTTCCTAAGAGCCACATTTCAAATCTTATAAATTCCACAGGTCTCAAAACAGAACAATCCTTAATTTTCACTCCTTATTCTATTTTGTTCTCTGTTGGGGCGCTTTGTGTAAAGGGGCCCCCGATGAGAGATTAACGTGCCTAGATTAGCATAAACTAGCTGTGGTGTGGCATCAGTTTACACACATACACACATACAGTGAAGGGTCGGTGTCTCTGATCGCCAAGCTGATATCATGCTGCTCTGAGCATATCATTTGCTCCACAAAATTGCATTCTTACATTGCTAAGAATATCACTTTTTGTATCACCAGTCACTTGAATCCATTGATGCTATTATAAAATCTGATTAAGTATGATTAAACATCAGTTCTTGAACTTTTCACCAGACAGATGAGGTGACAGCAGTTCTGGCAGGTTTATTTCCAGGTCAGCTGATCGGTGGGACTGATGAGTAACAGAAGGAAGGTCACTGAGGTCTCTGTCCTGTTTTGTCACCGCGGTACCCTTGAGCAAGTCGTTTAATCTCGCATCATATAAAGGGGATTACAGTTTGTCTACAGCAAACTCCTTCGGATAAAATAGAAATTTCAATTTTAGATATGTTCAAGGATCTGAAGGCTGATAAAGCTTAGAATTTATAAATATTTTCAAAACTACTGACCGAGCACCTGACTTTCCTTTTGATGGACTCGAACTCAGAGACAAAAATTCAGGGACATATTCAGTATGAATTTGAATACATAACCTGCAGAATTGGCATGTTTATTTTTAAATTCTATGTCAATTACATTTACATTCTTGGCAGATACTTTCTTATCAAAGTGACCAACAAGACAGTAGATAAATTGTGTATATTTCAATTACAAGAAGATAAGGAAACAGAAGACAAAAGACATTCTAAAGGGCAGCGACCTAAACCAAAAGAACAATACACACACGCAAATAAATGTCTGTGATAGGGTTAACAAGTTACAAACTAGCTAAGACAGACTAATATTTGATTACTCTCTTAAAACACTGGCTTTGTGCATTATTATCATTATATTTTGCTTTTGCATTAGCACTTGAGTCTTGCACCACCAGTCTACCTTTTTTCCATATTGAAAATACATGTCTCTGGCTACACATCCGCAAAACCTGAAATATGCTGCACAGGGTACATTCTGCTGCACTTTTCTGGTCACTTGTCCACAAAAGGTTCTATAAGCAATATAATTTTTTTTTCTCCATTGCAGATGCGGGTTTATTAAACAGTTCAGTTCCATTTAAAAAACATGCATGTGGGTACATATTGGTGAAATGACACTCCATTGTTTGCAGCACGTTTCACGGCAGTTTCAAAGGTAAACGTCAGTGATTGGTGCTAAATAGATGCTAATCTCATTTGAAATCAAAGTACCCCCTACACCAAACTCTAAACCTAACTGATAATGTGAACAAAAGCAAATGTTACATAAAAACACATTCGTTGAAGCAACCATGCTGTTTTAGCTTTGAAGTCTTTTGTGAAGTGTCATGGTTTGTGTTTCATGGGACTTGTAACCGAGCGTTACGCATTGCAAGTACCAGGTGAGCTACTGAGCAAGTTTACCATGTCAAAAAAAAAAGAGCCAAAGAAAAAAACATATGGAGGAGATTATGGGATGTAAATGTCAAAATGTATTATTTTACCAATCATGTACTATGGTAAAATAATTTAGAGATTATAACATAGTATTGTGCAAGGAACCATTTGAAAATAAGTCTTTATTAACTAATTATCTGCACCTGTAAAACTTGTGTGAAAAGGAACAAAAACTGTTGGTATTTTATTGCCTCTAGTGTTTATTTAAACTGGAAAGTGCAGTGAAATCTATGTATTGGCATGTTTTTGCAGTTTTTTAAAAATGTAGACCGAGTCACATATTTCTAAGGAGACTGGGTTGCCTTTTTCACACTTTTTTGGCTGTCATGATAGTCAGTGCACGAACATGAGAACCAGCAATCAACTTTGAGTGTGATTCATGGTTTCCTGTGATTGTGATAACTGTCTAAGAACAATTATACCACCTTTGTGCAATAAAATATTAATGAAAACACACCCTTTTGTTATATGACCCTTTAAATGCCCCTTAGTACAAAAATTACACTATTTTCGTGGAATCGGGGGACCCTCAGTTCATGAGGCCAAAGTGGCAGCTGCTCAAAGCCTATGTGCACACCTATGATAAAGGTACTACAATATAATACAATAATTGTATTTCAAAGTTTCTGTACCACCAAGACTGGGTACTGTGGTTCACATAAAAACTGAATGATTCATAATTGGTTCGGCTTCTTATTAAGTGTCAGGGTGGAACGAGGTAAAGTTTGTAGGTAAAAGGTTAGTTCACTCTGACTTGCCAAGTCAAATTTTGTGGATCTTTTTAATAAGTCACTATCAGCAGCTAGAAGTGAACTTGTGACCCAACTACATGTCTGCTCTTACAAAAATAAATGACAGCTTTGTGTCATCATGTGAAATACAGACTGACAGCAAGTGATTCACCATCACCACTCCAACAGAATGATAAAACAGGAAACTAGTTCTCTATTCTCTCTCCACAAATGTGTAAGTACATAAATAATAAAGCGTTTTAATTTTTAATCTTTAAATGTGTCTGTGTGTGCGCTTCTGGTAGTGTGGGTAATAGTATGATGAAGAATGTTTTGGGTGTGACTGTTAGTATGACAAATATTGCAGATGTGTGTCTGTAATGAGCGTTTAGAGAAATAGGTTTTGCAGTATGTGTGTACGTGTATGTGAAGCTTGCAGTGGTTTCCTGCTGTGGGCGGCTCAGGATTAAAGGTGGATTAATGTCGTTTAGTAGCACTAATCTGCCTCAAACCCTCCTGTGTTTGTCCACAAAGCTACAAGACACCAAATTCATGACCACAACTATTGCATCAGCATTAAACTCAACTATGACCAACCAAACAAATTAATAACCACATTATTTCAGCACCTTTTAGGAAGAAAACTAATTAAGTGAGAATAACTGGTAATGGTAGTTCCTCCATTTTGATATTCTGAGGCAGGGTTTTTTTTTTTTAATATCTGATGCCACAGAGCCCTTTCTAAGACATAAAGGAATATTTTTTAAATAAAGACCCCTTTGACACATGTACACATATAAAAATACAAATATTATAAATAAGTCTAAAGTGTCGATTGAAAAAAGCTGTATTTTTCCATTTATTTTAGATTAAAATTTTGTCAAAAAATATTTGTCAATCATATATATATACAGTACATATATATACAGTATATATATACACACAGTATATATATATATATACACTGTATACACACATACAGACACATATACTTTTGTGATAAAAATTATTTAAAAAACAAATTGAAAAATAGTGTCATACAATGTAGAAAGTTAATATTTTATCAATAAATTAAAAAGTTTAACTAATTTTTTTAATAACATTTTTTACTATTAATTAGTATAATTAATTATATAATATTAATTAGTAATATTTCTAACAATTTTTAATAAAGGCAAGTTTATGATCTGTAAGTCCGAGCATCAGAGTTTGATACTAAATGTTGAGCTTCTCCAAAGACACAGTTTTTCCCACTTTGCACAAGCCTAATAACTTTTAAATGTTAGTACAACACTGTTGAACAATGAATACAAAATCAACAGTAGGGCTGGGCGATATGTCAAAAATATCTTATCGATAATCGCCTTTAAAAATATTGCGATATCCAATAATATTGTCTACCTAAGCCCCACCTCCACCACGCCCCGCCCCCACCGAGACAACATTGCCGACATGCACCATAAACACACACCATGTTCAGTTTGAATTATTACCACAAAGTTTGGTTTTACTTTTCTTAGTTTGTGCTTAAACTATCAGAAAACATTAGCTTTGCTGTTATTTTGGTGTTGCTAATAATTTCCACTCTGTTCTTATCAAATTTGTGTTGTGAACTGTTGAGGAAAAATAATAGAGCCCAATTTTAAGTCAATCATGGTGAAGTTGGACAATCTAGTGGTGATTGTAAGAATGATAAATGCATGTTGATGTCATATATGTCATATCTTGAATAAAATATGCCTATTTTCCAATGTTTCTTTCTTTTTGGCATTATCGCGTGTGTAGACACATTTCATGATGGTAAGTTTAATTCCCTTAATTATAACAATTGCAGCGTTATTTTTAAAATTGTAGTCAAGCTATAACATATTTGATATCTATCATGTATGACTAAAATCATGCAGGGATTAAAAACGAATTCTGAGCAAAAACGTTAAGGTCCCCCCCCTTTCTGGTAGCCTATAGTTCGGAGGTCTCTTTTGGCCCATAAAAACAACTGCTTTATTTATTTAGAAGCAGGGTAATTTGATTTTCATTTTTGTATTGTAATTTTTTATAATTTTTATTTTATTAATCAAAATACAACGCCCACAATATAATATTCAGTGTTGGGCTGCCTGAAACTCCGAACGCATGCATGTTGAGGGGCGAGCTGAGAAGCCTAATGTCTTCATCCGTTTGCATGAATTAAGAATTTATAGTGCTATATCTCAGCTTAATTAAACATAATTATATTGTATACACGGTTTAAAAAATATTGCACTGAAATGTGTGCTGAAGGAATTTGCGTATTTAATTATACCTGTCATGTTTGTGGTTTTTCATCATTATATAGTCTGTTTAAATAAATATTCAGAAACACACGCAGTGCTACTTTTTGTCTTTTTTCTGTTGAACTTTTATTAAACTGCAGATCAAAATAGAATGGGCCTATACCCTTAATAAGGATAAATTATATTGGAACGCATCTCCATAATAATCGCATACTCAGATGCACGTTGCCATTACAGTAGTCAGCGCCAAACAACAGTCAAATAAAATATAAACTGAGGTTACAAAAGTGATTCAGTCAAGATCAGTGAGGGATTTTCTTTTCTTTTGTTCTTTGATTAACATTAATGACTGGCGGCAGCGACTGCTGTCAATGCACGGATCCAATACACCCTTGATTTCTTTCTCAACTCTTTACGTTCACTTAAGACATAACTGATTGTATTTGGGATATTTTGATATAATTATGTGTGTATTTATCCATTTGAATGTGTAAGAATGCGAGAAAGAGAGCTCAGTCCAGTGTTCGCGTATATAAGAGGCGGCTTTCGTGCGTACATTTTGTGTGTGTGCACAGCACAGAAAACAGCGCGTGAGTGCAGAAGTAAGTTATATTTCGTCTTCTTGCAGTTGAATCTTTTGAAATCACAATAAATGCGCATACAGAAATCGAGAAGCAGAATCGAAATTTAATTTTATAACAAGTAATTCGATTCCTGACCTTACGCATCTGATCTGTTTTCCGAAATTGGAATAGCTTTTCGATTCCCAACCCTCCTATTATTAAATTCTTGCATGCAAAAAGACCTGTATGGTGACTACGGGGCTATGTAAAATATTTTTTTTGCAACTTACTAGGTTTATCATTTGTCATTTTCTTCACGATAATGTCGATAATCGTCTGTTACCTGACTGTTGACATCGACATCGCGATACTTACGAGACATCGTCGATATACGATAATATCGTCATATCGCCCAGCCCTAATCAACAGTGCCGCCAAACCACAGCTGACACAGCCAAACCGCAAAGAACATCTTAATTCTATAGCTCAAGGCAGATCACAGCCTCTAGAGGAACTTCATCAAGGATTTTTTGAAGGGATTTTCATATTGTCTACAGTGAACTAATGAACCAGAAGGCCATTGGATAGAAAGTTATGCTCCTACATTTATATTTAGTCATTTAGCAGATGCTTTTATCCCAAACGACTTACAAATGAGGAACTTCACAAGCAATTTATCATAAAAGAGCCACCAATACTTGCAATGCCGCAATTGCAAGTATAAAGAGAAAGCTAGAACAGTACAAATGACAGTAAAATGCAAAAGAGGAAAAAAGAAAAGAGTGTTTTTCAGGAAGTGCCATTGCCTACGGTTGAGAAATAGAGTGAAGGATCAGACCTAGTTTGGCTTCTGCATCTTTATTCAAGACATAATTTGCATTTGATAAAATAAAGAATTCAAATGTAAACCAAGCAAGGCTTTTGTCTTCCTCTTGGTCTTCTCAGTGGATAATCCTGATGGGGTAGAGGGGTTTCTGATAGTGTTACTGAAGGGGCTTTTGCTTCAGATTCAGCCTGCATAATTAAACAGAGCCAGTCACAGGAGAACTGCGTCCAAATCCACAGTGTACAGCACCACCAAGTGCAAAAAGGAAATTTCTTATTGTCTTGAAGAGAAAAGAGAGAAATTAGCAGTTACATGCAACTTTTATTTCCCTCTGTCAGTTTTCCCTTCATCTGTGCTTCTTTCTTTCTTTCGTCTTTCCTTCACCGAGCCCTAATTTCATCAGCACAGAGATTCTGCGCACACAAAGGCTCAATTCACACTGCACACCTCATAAAAATGCCCAGCAGGAAGTTGATTGCTGACAGCCAATCCTCAAACAACAGACAATTAATCTTTTTCCTCCCTTTACTCTTGCTCGTCTTCAAATTGCCACTTCTTTGTTTATTTATTGCTTCTAACGTTTCAATGCCATCGTTCCTCAGCTCCTTTTGTTATCTTCTGTTCCCCTCTCATCCTGCTCTTTCTGGAAAGTATGTGATGGTGTGTCGTTATTCAGGTCTCCAATTAAAGTGGATGGATATGAGTAAAGTCTGCCGAAAGAATTGAAGCTGAGACTTGGAAGAAAATATTTGGCCAAAACATCAGGCAAGACACTTCCACTATCTCAAATAACAGTCACATCACATAATCAAGCATAAATACAATGACCCCAAAGTAAACATCAATCAAGCTATTATTATTATTATTATTAAAAATCATTGTTATAAAAAAAAAATCACTTTTTAACACAACATAAATGTGTGTTGGAAATGTGTGTACACATCCACCCTATAATGATAAAAATCCACCCAGCGTTTTTTTTTATTTTTTTCTCAAATCAGGCTGTTCTGAGATTCCTGTCAGAATGACGTAGTTCTGCACAGGCCCCTCCCACGATAGTTGATTGACAAGGCCGTCTTACCTTAGACCCGCCCTGAGTGAGCTGAGAGCTGTCCCCATTGTGTCAAGAATGTCTCAGAATGTCTCAGATTAAGTGATTGAGGTGTTTTGTTGCTGGATGTAACGATGAACATAGCAGTCGTCATTTACTTCCGACCAGAGTATGTGAGCGGAGCGAGGAGTGGAGAGACGTGATTTTGCCTGGAGCTAGGAGCGGATTTTTTGAAAGTCAGAGCGTTGAGGTTTTCAATCGCTCCGAGAACGCTCCGCCACTGCTCCGTCACGAGCACAAATTATGCCAACTCAGGCATTAAACATAATTAGTTAGCTTGACAGATATGTGGATCACATATGAAGGTTAAAATGGCGATGGACAAGTGCGGGAGGTTAAAGCATGTTGTAAGTTGTACAGTTTGTTAATCAACGCTTGAAACTAATGTGCTGCTACATTGCTGCACACGGACAGAACACACAAGCTAGTAGTGTTCCAATAAACCAAGTTAAAACTATTCTTCTAGTATTATGCATTTATTTTTCGTGTAATATAATTTCTGAACAGAACTTTGATTTTTCAAGCATAGTGAAATTATTTAGCCACGGAGCGGTGTTTCTGGTCAGTGGCGCGCGGAGTGGAGCGGGAGCGGGAAATGGTGAACTCGGAGCGGAGTAATTATTGAATGCTTAGAGCGCGGAGTGGAAATTGTTGCCGCTCCACTCCGCTCACATACTCTGCTCCCGACATGATGTGAGCCGCTGAAGACGCAGAGGATTAACATTACTTTAATTTTTCGAATGGAATGCGCCGATCCCCGATCTGCCTAAATGCATTTAAAGGGGGCATAGGATGCTACATGCACTTTTAGTTCAAAGTTGTTTGATCTGAAATGTGTGTTTGCAGTGTGTGTACACAACCACCCTATAATGATAAAAATCCACCCAGTGTTTTTTTATTTAATCTGCTCAAATCTTTACCCCTTTCTCAAATCGAACCGATTTCAGATACCTGTCAGATGCCCCTCCCACGATAGTTTGATTGACAGTGGCGTTTTAGCACAGACCGGACTGGTGTCTCACCTCAGACCCGCCCTGAGTGAGCTGTCATCAGTTCGCCATTGTTTCACCGCCGGAGCAGATGTAGACAAGAATGACTCCTAAGCGACTGAGGTGTTCTGTTGTTGCATGTAATAATGAACATAGCAGTCGTCATTTACTCCAGACATCTGAGCCGCTGAAGGTTCGTGGATTATGACGCAGTGGATTATGTTTGTTTCTGAAGGGAATATGCCCCTGATCTGCCTAAATGCATCTATGTTCGCGCGAATCATTCGTGATCCAGCTTCACCCACAGAAGAAGTGAGTATAAGGTTTTTTTAAAGAATCTTTGCAAATCGCCTTTCCTAATAATGTGCTAATTAGCAAGTTTCACGATGAATGCAGCTAAAGTAAACAGTCTCTCTGAGAGCGGCTCGGAAGAGAGGGGCAAGGTCAGCAGAGCTCATTAACATTTAAAGGAAAATGCTACAAACCTGCGTGCTCTGAAAAGAGCTGTTTTTGACAGGGTAAAAAATGTGTTTTTTACACTACCATTGAGAAATTTTAACCAAACTATGTTAAAGATTTTTCATTAAGACCCTAAAGAATCATATCAATCATGGGCATCCTATGACCCCTTTAAGTTTGCGTGAATCATTCGTGATCCAGCTTCATCTACAGTGAGTATAAGGGTTTTTTTATGAATCTTTGCAAATCGCCTTTCCTAATATGTGCTAGTTTCACAGCTGAAGTTTACAGTCTGCTCGTCACCCCACGGAAGAGAGGGAGAGCTCATTAGCATTTAAAGCAACATGTACTAGAATGGCGTGCTGAAAACAGAGCTGATTTTGACAGGGTAAAAAGGATGTTTTTTACACTACCATTGAGAAATTTTAACTAAAGTATATTATAGACTGTTCATTAAGACCCTAAAGAATCATATACACTTGTGGAAAATGGGCATCCGATGACCCCTTTAACAATGATATAATATTATTTGTAATAATAATAATTATAATTATTGTTGTTGTTGTTGTTGTTGCTTACTTGCTTTTGTTGTTACTGTTGATGTCCATACTGGCAACTGCCAATAGATTCTACCAAAAGTAATATGCACAAAAATAATTTAAGTGGATGCATGACCTTTGACATTAACAACAAAAAATTGCTATCTGTGACTGCATCAAAACAAACCAGCAAATGTGTTTTCATGACCCACTTACATTAAGCCACTCTAAGACACTAATCATAATCAAAAATATATGATTGCCATTGCATTACGTAAATATAAAGAGGCATTTATTTTAAAACGATAGCAGAAGTTGCATTTGAAATCATATAATAATAGATATACTGTTCAAATATAGACAATAGATTTGGACCTGTTGAGTTCTTAGAACTAAGAGAATCTGGTTCTAAGAAAGTGTTTACATCATTGATTTTCACATGCATCTCAGTTTGATATAATTTTATCTAATGCAATGACACTAAATAAAAATGGAAAAACAGACTTTTCATTTCCAAACACAACTACAGTCTCACTGCTGCTTCAGCCAGAAGCTCACATTGCTCAACAAAACAGCACTACAGAGTCACGGTGCTCACACTCTCCAGGGAAGTCAACCCACAAACACTTGGCTTATTGGCTTACTTATAGCTGTCTCTGCATATTAAACTTCTCCTTAAAGAAACAGGTCATGGCACATCTTACCCTGACTGCTTAATCTCCACACTGCCACATTCATTTTCAAGCACTGAATTCAGCACGCCTAATGCTACTGAATTGTACCACGTGGAGCCGAGCTGCTGTGCTGCAGTTGTGAAGGTGGGAGGAGAGAGAAATAATTAGCCTGCCAGCAGTCGAGAGTTAAACTAAGTCAGGGTGTAGCAAACCAAGCCTTGAAGTTCATAAGCCGCTATCTGAGTCATACAGCGAGGGTGAAAATGTCACAATGTGTGAATGTGAGTGTATTAGAGCAGAACAACATAGAAACGGAAACTAGCTGAGAGAGGACATCAATAAAGCATGTAAAAATCAACTTTGACTGTACTAATGCAAAATTTCCCATTGTTGATCTGCTGCTCCCTTTTTCTTTCGATACAGTTTACCTTTGACCTAAAAGCAGCACTCTGTCGACCTCAATAAAGTGTTCTCATGAACACAAACCACACAATGAACTTAATCGCAGACTCTTTTTTTTCATTTAATTTGAATGACATGCCTGCCGGAGTCAGAGAAAACCCCTTGCAGGAAGCCTCAAGCTAAACCAGCTCAACCAGAAACACTTTCTCCGATAGAGAGATCAGGATTTGTCTACAGTTTGAGTGGAATGAAAGCCTGTTCTCACAAAGAGAGAAACATTTATAAGCTAATAACTTAAACAGTTTAAAGCTTATTTCAAACGTAAACATGGATGCAGTTTTTTTAAGATGTTACAGTTGACATTGGGGTAAAGACTGATTGAATAAAAAAATGCATAATATATTGCTAACCCCACAAGCTAAGATTTTTCTTTAATTCTGATGACTTTTCTTTGAGTCTTATAATAATCATCATTATTATAATAATCAATAATTAAAATTGTTAATATATTGGTTACACTTTATTTTAAGGTGTCCTTGTTACAGTGTAATTATACATTTAAGTACTGAGTAATATTAATTAACTACATGTACTTACTGTATGGTTAGGGCTACTTGCATGTAATTATGCATAATTAATTGTTATTATAATAGTAAGTACATGTAATGTGTAACAAGGACACCTTAAAAAAGGTGTTACCAAAATATTAATTACAAATTAATAATAACAATTATTATTATTATATTTGTAGTAGTAGCAGTAGTAGAAATAGTACATTAGCTAACATTTTTGTGTCATTTCTTGTGTCAAATAACTACAGTACAATTGAGAAAAGCTGCTATAAAAGTCTGAAAGAAGTCTGCCATGCTTTATTCTTGGCTACTAAGTCGTCTTCATAGAGAAGCACTGAAGCTTCTAGACAGACCTGGCAGTGAGAGCACAGCACAGACCCTGAATGTACTTAAGGTCAGTCTTTGAAATGTGCCATGCATACTTAAGTCTCTCATATGTCATTGTTACGTGTCTCTGGGCCTACTTCTATCTCACAAACCTGTGTCCTCTTATCCTGTGAGATAATGCTGCTCTCCCCAACGTTCAGTCCACCTCAAAGTATGTGCAAAGACAGACACAGTGGTTGTGGTGCCAGGCTTTGAAAAGGTGGTTTGTTTAAAGGGCTTGGTAACCCAGAAATGAAAACTCTGCAATCATTTACTTACCCTCATGTTGTGTCAAACCTCTATGACTGTCTTTCTTCTGTTGAATATATAGAGCTTTGTCCATGATAGTGACCGCACAGGTTTTGAAATTATATGAAAATGAGTAAACAATGTCATAAATAAATAAAAACATATATATTTAAAAGGAGAATATAGGAATATAGTGTTTGAACTAAAAGGGGTGTGACGTCCTAACAGCTTACATTTTAGTTAATCAAACTTTAAAACTTTAAGCCAATGCATCTCTAGCATGGCTCTTTAGGCTGTATTTCTTTGCATGTCTGTATTGTTTGCTTTTTCCACTGAAGCTAAAACACTTCAGAATGACCTTCTGCAGGGGTCAGCAAAGTAGTCCACAGAGGGAGTGTGAAAATCGCAAACAGTAACCATAAAAAGTGTTTATTTTGACCCCTTCTTGTCTAATACAGAGAGGTTCTGCAGCGTTGCTAGGTAACATGATCGGTGACCATTTTAATGTGAAAACGCTGTAGAGGTGTTGAGACACAGCCCGCACGCTTCCCAAAAAACTATATAGATGAAAAATTAGACATCACAGTCAGCATTAACCACAGGTGGCCAAAACAGCACAAATTCAGGAATGTAAGGGACTGTGTTTTTCCAGCCAAACAATAAAGCTATTCATTTCAAATCCATTGATGACCTTTCTGGAGTCTGCCAGGTTGGTCATCAAATGATAATTACAGAATATGTCAGAGATAACCTTACATTACCTTTAACAGAGACAGAAAGAGGAGGGTTAGGAGAAAACAGATCATGCGTAGAGAAATTATTTGGAGAAAATGCAATACAGTGGCTGAAGGAAATACCGCTTTTAAATGATTAAATGAACCAAATAGCTTATTTGCAAATCACCTAGTCATTTTGCTCTTGAATGTTTATACACTTGAATCTTGAATGTTTAATTATAATTTTTATTTTAAATGTACATTCATTTTTAATTCTATTACAATACAAATCTATTATAATTAAAAAATATTGTGTATATATTATATTTTTTATTGTAAATAGAATTGAAAATTAATACAAATTTAAAATAAAAATATAAATTGATATAAAAATACTATGAGTTTAAACACTATAAAAGCAGTATGTTTTGTAGCAAATGGGGGAAAAAGAGTTAACATCTACACATAATAACACCTGAGATTTTATTTGACCACTCAGGCCTTGATTTTAGCTGATGAAGGCCTGAGAGGTCAGTACGTTGCATTTTTTAATAAAATTTGGCACACTGACATCAGTGTGCGGACACTGATGAGAGGAAACAGCAGCGGAATGAGTAAATGTTTTGGAAACATTCCCGTTGTCTTGCTACCACTGTGCTAATGTGCTAACAGGTCTGTCCCACGACACCATAACTCACAGCTGGGACTCAGGTGACACTGACACTGCAAAAAAACAACAACTCACAAATACACACAGGCAAAAACACACACTTTTTGTATTTTAGCTTTAATATTACCATATATCTAACTAGTTTCAGCTCATTATGCTCATTATGTGCATGCATGCGCAATTAAGATCAGACATAAATAGATGATAAAATCTGGCAGATATGCCTTAGTCTTTCACACTATGCAAATATGACTCATGTTGTAGGACTCCAATTTGATCAATTTTAAAGATGTATATACACTGATGATGATGTGAAAAGAGTGTTTAAAAATGAGCTTCATAAAAAAGTAAAACATATTTAAAATGATTTCCTTCTCTCTCAGTCCCTAGACACTCACTGACTATTGCACTCGGATATTCATGTTGTGCTAATCACGGGTGAAACGTTCTCAAATCATAAACAGAAAAGTTTAAACGAAGCTAACACTCCCGAATGTTCTGTTTCTTGCATTGAGCTTAATTTATTGGTTTCTTTAATTTCGACAAACATGGCAACATTTTTCCAAGGAGGGCCTCTTCCTGAGAGACATGGGTCACACAGAATGTCCAGCTGGGTCACTTTTAAAAGCAGCTGCACTAAAAAACTTGAAAAACACTTGATTCACCATTCATGTGAAACTAATCCTCCATTAACATGCGTCTTTTGTGGCCTGCTTTAATTGTTGTTCACTTCACTTGTTCACGCGGTTTTGACATTTAACCCATGGTTTCACACAAACATGTACATGGAATAGCATAGATTGGCACTAAATACAAATGCAAGGAAAATTCAGAGTACTTCATTACACCAAATCCTGAAGCCAAGTCAGTGTATTTAGTTTTTTTTTTTTTAATATTACATATAATTTAATAAATTATATATAATTCTAAATAAATTATATATTAAATGAAAAAACATAAAAACTCATTCTTATTGTCAAGAGTTTTATAAGTATGGACTTACGAGTGTCCTCTTGTCTGCATGAGAGCCATTCTCTCTTATCTCTCTGTCTCACAGTCACAGGGGAATTTCTGTATCACCAAAAAAATCAATTCACAGTCTGACAGGGGGAACAATGACACGGTCATCTCCTGGTCCGTTATACAGACAGAACCTTTGCGTTTTGTGATTTATGAAATAGCATTGTTAGAAATCACATACAAACACACATAGGAAATAGGAAAATAACATCACAAGGAAGAATAAGGTGTCTTTTGAAGTAGAAAAAAAACGCTTGCAAAACTTTTTTGCAAAGCGAACTGCAAAAAAAAATGCAAGTTTTGCAAGATATGGCGCCAGTATGTTTGTCGGCAGGCCGTCGCTCTATGTCTGTGCAGTGTTTTCTCATGTTTCAGTTTGTTAACGTGTTGTTTATGTGCCTGTCAGCACATAAAACATCCTCTTTAATTACATATGATCGCCAATCTCTTCTTAACATTCAAACTCTGGCTATGGACTACTCCTGCGGGGGGTATTATGTACGAGAACGTGGATCTCCCGATGCTCCATTCCTAGCTAGGATTCCATCGGATATTTGCAGAGTCCCGGGTTGCTTTATGCACAGAAGGAGACGGGCGAGAAGACGCGGTAAGCATAGCGGCGCCATGGTACGAATAAGGAGAGCTCTTCGCAATGGCATGACTCAATTGGAATATATCTCTGCTACCTCGCGTGCCTTCGTCTCTAAATTCATCTTCACATCTTGTACCTCTTTGGCCAAAGCATCTGGATATGGCAAGCATATTGATACCCGATCAAGCTTTTTTGGGATCTAGCTCTCAGGCTGGGGTAAACTTTGGTAACCTCAGAGCTTTGGATCGCGAGCTCCATCACAGAGTATAATAATATGTGCATGTGAATGGGGAAATGTCTACCGCAGACCATTTAAACATATTATGTGAAACCAATCAGCCTGAGCTCCATCCTACTCTGTCTCTGAGACCTTAACATCCCTTAAGAGTTTAGATATGGTGTCCAGTGAAGTGCAACAGCACACAGTTCAGTTCAGTCCATGAAGCTCTGGCACAGAAGCACGTCAAGTAAGACCCCTAATGTCGTCACGACATAACTCTTAGTAACTGACAGATAGGGAACCTGCAGCTGATGAAAGGCTGATGAAATCTAAAGAACTTCGTTTGAAAGAGATTGATTTTGGCCAAAGCATCTGGATATGGCAAGCATATTGATACCCGATCAAGCTTTTTTGGGATCTAGCTCTCAGGCTGGGGTAAACTTTGGTAACCTCAGAGCTTTGGATCGCGAGCTCCATCACAGAGTATAATAATATGTGCATGTGAATGGGGAAATGTCTACCGCAGACCATTTAAACATATTATGTGAAACCAATCAGCCTGAGCTCCATCCTACTCTGTCTCTGAGATCTTAACATCCCTTAAGAGTTTAGATATGGTGTCCAGTGAAGTGCAACAGCACACAGTTCAGTTCAGTCCATGAAGCTCTGGCACAGAAGCACGTCAAGTAAGACCCCTAATGTCGTCATGACATAACTCTTAGTAACTGACAGATAGGGAACCTGCAGCTGATGAAAGGCTGATGAAATCTAAAGAACTTCGTTTGAAAGAGATTGATATTCACCTGATTTGATTCACCTGAATTAAGAGTAAACTGTACACATTTTTGAGCTCAGTTTGAACTAATTTATTGAGCAGGCATCATTGGAAGTCCGGCTCACATGGGATAATGGGATGGAAAAAGTTCCTTAATGGTAAAATGTGTTTTGTCTCTTGATTCGTTTTTGTTTAGCATTCAAAACCCAGCCTAATTTACTGTACATATAATGTTTCTTTTTAATAAACATTTAAAATGATAAATAATAAATATGTACAAATACTTAGATGTTGCACTTAGAAATAGCACTTGGCTCAAAAATCAGAGACGAAATGTTTGAATGGGCACAGCGTTTCTGGCTATTTCCCTAGTGAAAATGTAAAAAAAAAATACCATTATTCTCGTAAATAAGACATTAAGAGGAGAGGCCGTGAAGAGCTAGGTACACTCAGCAATACGCAAAGAACAATGAAATCACAAGAATGATGCATCCACTGAGAATTGCGCTCCTTAAGGTCAAAGCACAGGTGAAAACAATCAATTTGTTTCCATCACAGACAAATGGCCTTTGAGTAGCTTGTGCACTGCTGTATGTCACCGTTTCTATTGATGTATGTGCTAATGACTAAATGGCTTGTGGCTTTAAACCAGAAAGGATTATTTCTGGTTCAAGTCCCGGACAAGACTCCCTCCCTCAGTCTTTTGCTATTGTGCCCTAAAGCGAGTTACTTTAAACTTTTTTTTTGTGCTGTAGGGGGTGCTGAGTTTTCTCTGAAATTATACCATAAATATAGACATTTATTCAGTTCACAGCTCTGAGTTTGCTAATTATGACAAGGATAACCTTCAGGTCCCCTACTACATACTGCAAGCTGAATTTTATGCAGAAACCGAGATGCTTAGAGTCCCTGAATAAACATTTTAATTAAAATTCAATAAAAAACATAAATATGCAGTTTTTTATTATAAACTATAATATTATAATTTAATGAACTATATACTGTAAAACCCAATTTTGAATTTATTTATCAAAATGAGTAAATTTTACCCAAATATTATTGAAAGTTATTTTGCATTTAAAAGAAAATGTTATGTGAACTCAGTAACTGATTATATTAATCAGATCTCAAACCTAATGAGTTACAGCAGATTTCTAGTTCCCAGCATGCTTTGCTTCAGACTCTGTAAGGAGAGTACATTTTTTAATTAAATGTTGTTTTGTTTTTGTACAAGAATGCTGTGAATATGTTTTCAAACTTGCTATATAAAAACAATACTAACACAACATTAAATGAATCATTAACTTGTTATAAATTTTTCTTCACATTATAAAATAATGGAAAAAATCCAATAGGGAGAGAGAGAGAGAGAGTGAGCAAGCATTTATTACAAAAATCAATACATAAATAATAATAATAATAAAACAGGTAGGTTCTCAAACTTGATAAACTCCACTAATAAAACAATACCACTATAAAAAGCTAGGACTGCTGCTGGTGCCCTTTCAGAAACATTGGTGTGTGACACCCCTGCTTAAAGAGGCTAAGAATATTCTTCTATGACCATTCTCCTTGATATTTTCCACCTGCAGATAATATGCTTATTTGTGCCCTTTTCTAAAGCACAGACCGCAGCAGAACGGTAAGCCTCAAAGAACTGCAATCCAAAATGGACACACACACACACACACACATTTGAACGCGCTCTCTCGCTGTCCAGTGTTGATAAACTTGTTGGTTTGATTAGTATGTCTCACAGATTAATTAGAGATGAATGGAAATAAGCTGTGAAAAATGGCATCGTTGTTTGCAGAGGAAGGAGGAAGCAGCGTGGGTGGCAGCGATGGATCTGATGGACCAGTGAAGGATGAAGCCTCCATATTTAAACCAATTTAAACTTCCGGTGCTCACAGTAATGGTCTGTATGGAGCTTCTCCAAGTCAAGGCAAATTAAAGATCAGCATTTGTTCAGCCACTGAGCACTGGGAATTCTTAGAGGTCAGAACAAGAGCACTAAAACAGCACACTGATCTATAAAAGGGTGGATAACTGTCAATGAAATGTTAATCACTGCATTGCTGTTTCAGTCGGCAGGTTAATTGCACTGTTGTTAAATTATATTTCAAAATTCTTTACACATGGGTGCAAAACATTTCCTCCTGTTTTCATTCCATTATGGTCATATATTCACAGCAGCTCAGACCGGAGGTTTGGTTTAAATCAATCAAACATTGCAGATACACCATGTTTTAATCCGTACAGTGAAAATGCCTATTACAGCTGATCGGTTTTTCTTGTTTAGAAGTATGCAAGAACTGTCCACAATTATTAGTGATATTGTTATTATTAATAATATTGAAATATTTAATATCATTTTACTGTTTGCTTCAAAAGAGTGAAAAATGAATGCATTTTTTAGGTGTTGTTAGCATCTTGGAAAATGCATAGAAAACTCTTGAGTATAATCACCTCTCAGCAATGCCGAGGTGTGTGTACAATCTATCAGAGTAAATGTGTCAAGCAGTTTCATTGAAACAGACAGTGTTTGGATGAGAGATGGACAAGTATGTGCGGGGGTGACACTGCCGCCCTACATCACCTATAACCAGGTCCAACACTGACACTGAGGAGATAAAGATATACAACTGAAAGTACACTCTTAAAAATAAAGGCGCTTCGCGATGCCATAGAAGAACATTTTTGTCTAAATGGTTCCATAAAGAACCTTTAACATCTGAAGAACCTTTTTGTTTCACAAAAGGTTCTTTGTGGCGAAAGAACGTTCTTCAGATTATAAAAAGTTAAGAAAGAGATGGTTCTTTAAAGAACCTATGACTGAATGGTTCTTTGTGGAACCAAAAATGGTTCTTCTATGGCATCGCTTGAAGAACCTTTTGAAGCACCTTTATTTTTAAGAGTGTAACTAACTCCTGAAACGCAAAAGCGCTATATGTCGGCGCGTTGCCCACAAGGCTATTGGCACCAACAAAATGATATCTGAAGAATCATGTGGCAATGAAGGCTGAAGCAGCAGCTGCTGAAAATTCATCACAGGAATAAATAACTTTTTAAACTATATTAAAACAGAAAATAGTTATTTTAAATTGCAATAATATTTAACATATTGCTATTTTTACTGTATTTTTGATCAAATAAATGGTCAGTGTGTGCAATTTCTTACACACACACACACACACACACACACACACACATATATATATATATATATATATATATACAGACTCCAGACTTTTGAACGGTAGTGTTTATTTATTTTTAAAGATTATGCAGTAGTCTCTTACTTTGCAAGGGACATATCTATACTTTCCATATACTAAACCTACACTCAGTATTGATTAAACAAACTGATATTGTGACCTCTGGCCCTCTCTGTCTTACACATCTCTTGAATATGTTGAAATAGTCAGCTTAGCCCCAAGACTCGAACCCACAGCCTTTGGGTTATGAGTCCGACTCTCTAACCATTAGGCCACGACTTCCCCCTTTAGATGGTGAATTTCCATTTCCATTTCCATTTTTTTTTTGTTAATATAGATTACATTTATAGATTGCACTTGCAAAAAAGCAATTTTAGAAATGAAATATTTTAGTGCTGAGCATAATCAGAAAAATTATCATAATAATAATCATCACTACAGAAGACTTTTTCATTACTTTTTTGTCATTATATAAATATACAAACATTTTTATATGTACAATTTAAATAATTTTATGGAACAACATGAGGGTCAGTAAATGATGACAGACATTTCTTTTTTAGCTGAACTATCTCTTCAAAATCAAATTGAATCTCAATGAGCACTGTAACTTGATGTTACACTTTTCGCAGCGCCGTACCGCAAATAATGCATGAATAGGTTAAAGGGGTCCTATTATGCTTTTTCACTTTTTGAATTTTAGTCAGTGTGTAGTGTGTATGTTTGGGCATAAAAAAGATCTTCAAATTTACAAATCTCAAAGTCCACTCCAATGGGAGATATTTCGTTTTTAAAAAATCCCTTTTCAAGAACTACAACGAACGGCTCGTTTGGACTACAGTGTTTTCCGGGTTTTGTGATATCACAAAGCGGCCCATTAGAATAGCATTAAAATAATTCCCGCCTATGGAAATTCGAATGGTTGGGGGGTGAGGAGGGGCGAGGTCGTGGTTAGAATGCTTGGTTGAGTGCATCAGTTGCTGTAGCCTCAAGTTTTCGCAAGTTATTACACATGCACCTGAATAATTATGTATGTAAATATGTATGTTACAATTATGAAAATGTTTTTATAATAAATTGATGACAGTACAATACTGGACAATGATGTAATCCGCAGAATTAACACTTCAATTATGAGACTACAGTGTTTCCCATACATTGAGTGCGGGATGTTTTTATATCACTGTATTTCTGAAGGAAACCGACTGTCTTCAGAAAATTGGATGTCATTTTCATTTAATCTTGCATGTAATGTCTGATAAAGCAGTGTTTTTTTGAGCGGAGTGCTGCTTTGTGTACAGCCGTTACAGGGGAAACCTTGATCTCTACCACTTCAACAGCGCCTCCTGCTGGCAGAGAATGAGTTTGCATATATATGCCGCCTGGGAAACACTGGACTATGGTATAAATAAATTCAACTGTATAACAGTTTCACTGCAATTCATGTTATAATGTTAGAATTAAATAACAATAAAAATAATACATATGTATCTGTACATAGTAAATGCAGTTATTTTTAAGCGGTTGTTGACATCCTATCTAAAACGTGATTTAGCCAAATAAAAAAACAATAACTTTACCACTCTAATATGTCTTGCAATATCCGTGCGTGCAAAGGTTCTGCGCGATCCTCTTGTTCAATGTTCTCTGGGTCTGAATCCAGCTCAAATTGATATGGCAATATTGACGCCATCCTTAACTAAACCGGAGCAGACGGAACTTGCTGCTTTGGCAAGGGGCAGGGCAGTACTGAAACATGTCTAAGCTGTTCGCCAATCACAACGCACTGGGACAGCTAACCAATCACATCACATTTCGTTTTTCAGAAGGCGGGTCTTCATCAAACCCGGAACTAATCGAGCCATTTGTGCCAGGATGGGGAGAAAGGTATTGTAATAATGTAAATTATGTAAAAAATAATGCGTTTTTCGAACCACCAAGCATGAGAGCAAGTTCTAGTATACCCCCAAAACAAATTCAAGACATTGTAAAAGAGCATAATAGGACCCCTTTAAATCTGAATTAATTTCTGTGAGTGATCACCACATCCTGAAGGGACTGGCAGATTAGTTGCACTTCACAACTCCTAACAAGAAATCTTCTTGGGAGTTTTGTAAAAAAAAAAATACATATAATATTTTAAAGTGTGATATTGAGACAGACTCTTCTTTCAAAATGTTACATTATGTGAAATGTTCGCAGTTGGCAAATGTCTGGATATTGTCGGGAAGAGTAAAACACACACTCCGCTGCCCCTGCAGTGCTGTAGTGTCACTCTTTGCTAATGGAAAGCACACCAGGCAAATGAGATCACGACTTCCTGCAAATGAGGTATGCAGTAGAGAACAGCAGTCTTCTTTAAAGAGCACCGCACAAACAAGAACAACACACACACACACACCATCAATACATACCACTGCACGCGTACACACACCGTTTTCAGGCAGACCGGGCTGTTGTGTCTTCAGTAAGAGTAAACAATGCTTTTAATTAATGTTTCAGCATGAGTGGCCCCACTAGTCTTCCCTGACCACCACACCTTGTGCTTTTCATCTCTGTCTGTTTCTTCACCCCTGATATGTATTTGTTTGTTTAATTATTTTTCTTTTCAGATAAAAGACACAGTTCAGTGCTGCAGTTGAAATGCAGTACTGTGTAACCAGATGAACCAAAGAGAGAGTACACACAAATACACACACAGCGGAAGGAGTAGCAGCTGCTGAAACCGCCCCTGTGACGAGGATTTGATTTAATATCCAAATCACAAATTCTTAATTATGTCTTATCTCACGATCCCTGAACACGCTGCAATGACTAAAAGAAACAACAGACAGAGAGAAAAACAAGGGACTGATTTAGAGGTTTCACTGTCTTACATAGTAGATTCGCTATTTGTAGTGGTACACTCTTAAAAATAAAGGTGCTTCACGATGCCATAGAAGAACCTTTTTGTCTAAATGGTTCCATAAAGAACCTTTAACATCTGAAGAACCTTTCTGTTTCACAAAAGGTACTTTGGGGCGAAAGAAGGTTCTTCAGATTATAAAAAGTTAAGAAAGAGATGGTTCTTTAAAGAACCTTTGCCTGAATGGTTCTTTGTGGAACCAAAAATGGTTCTTCTATGGCATCGCTTGAAGAACCTTCTGAAGCACCTTTATTTTTAATAGTGTACTTTTAGTTTCTCAGCAGAGCGGAAGTAGTGATGCTAGTTTAAAAATTATGAAGCTTTTCAGTATCAAAGATATTTTAGCAATTAAGTAGCATGGTAGCACTGACAAATACTGTTATATTTTAAATGAATATTTAAAGTGAATGTAATGAAAGTAGATCTTCAACAGATCTTCCCTTCCGTATTGTGATGTACGAGTGAAACGGATTATCAACAAAGAAAAAAAAAATGTAGATACTTGGTTCAGTTCATCGATTGTTGATTGGATGGAGGAAGATATGTGAGCTTTAGGTTGAAAGAAAGTTAGAGTTTATGTGGATGAAATGATTGGAAAATTACTTCATATGTTAACCAGAGGGAAGTCTGTCGTTTTCCCAGAAGACAGAAGATTGATTTAATTTATCATTCATTTTAAGAAAAAATTATGAATCATATGCATGGATAAATCATTTATAATAAGATCAATACGACAAAATGCAGACTTTAAAGCAATTCATTTGTGTGTCCTATATTTTCTGTTGGCAGAAGTCATGTGAGACATGTGAAGCTCGTGAATGATTGGGTACAGCACGTCATGACATTCTCCAACCAAAAGAAAACAATACATGAAAACAATCATGCACATGTAGTATTAATACAGTCAACTGTTTTCTCTCTCTCTCTCTCTCTCTCAAGCATTTAGCATCTTATCTAGCTTAATCTTTGAGTAGCTTCATAAAACACAACCTACATTTTATTGGCAATGTGTCATCATTGCCTACATAATGACAAGCATTCTCAGGAAAACACATAAAGGCTAATGACTCATTCTCTCACTGCAATGTTTACCTGTAATATTGCCGGCTCCACTGAGAGCTTAGTCACGACCAAATTATAAAATGTACAAATTATTACATAATTTATCATAAAACAACAGCATACAATGGTCTATTACCAAAGAAGCAAAATAAACACAACCTAATTTGCTCTAAACCAGAATCACTTCCTGGCAACAGCATTACTGCCACATAGTACTGAATGTACGTTGAGCATTTGCAGATATTAGTTAGGGATTGGCTAATTCTATGCATGATGATGACATCAAATATGAATGTGTTAGCCTGTGAATGTGTTAGCCTGTTAGCCTGTAAATGTAATAAAATAGGATTAGCAAATATCACTTTATGGTTATAATGCTAACAATGAACACATAATGATTATTAGTTCAGTTTTAATGTATCATAAGTGTGTGCACTGTACAAAATAAATTTAGGAAATTTGTTAGTCTGGAAATCATAAATTCATAATTATTATTAGCTCAGCTGTCTCTAATTTTTCAAACCAGGTGCATATCAGTCATTTTTAATGCATTTTTAATATAAAAGGTCCTCTCAGCCGTTCTGTCACTGTGTGAAAGTCATGCTAAGTAGAAATGTGAAAACTGAACCGCATGTGTAACAAAGAACAAATACATCATCTCCGAGGGTTTTAAGAGTTTTCAAAGCAGCCGAACGAATAAATGGCAGATGGGGAGAGAGCATTTATTCGGCTGCAAAGTTGTCAAAAGAACATAACGCAGATTCACACCAGCCTCGCATAGAAGGAAAGAGAGGGTGAAATGAACAGACATTAAAGGAACAGATATACGGTAGGAGATAAATCTGAAGTAGGAGAGCGAAAGAAGCGAGATGAGTTGTTGAGTGGGTGGCTGTGGTCAATTACACGCTCAACGTACTAAAACAAAATGGCTCCATCTGAGCAGTGTTACAGCAGACAGTGCTCGGCTAGGCTGAAGATCTTTAATAAAAGATTCTTCGTGCCCGGATATGGAGAGAAGAACCTTACAAGTTCACATAAAAACAGAGGAGTTCTGGGATTGAAGCGATGGAGGAGGTGAAGTGTTTTTGGGTCAAAAGGCAGTTTGTATATGCTTACGTCCTTTGGGTTAGTTGCATTAGTGATGCATTTTCAGAGAACATGAAATCCTTGATCCTTGGTTTTCAGGGCTGAGTTGCCATTACGTTTAAGCGGCCTACACAGATAAACAAATCTATACTACAAAGTATAAACAGTATAAATAAGTAACATACAGTATAAATAAGAAAAAGTTACAGCAATGCTCACCAAACGTCTACCTGTTCCTATGAAACTTCCAGTCAAATAAATGCTCAGCTATTACCAATTAAATTACTAGTGTAATTAGTCATGTTGTTAGAAAGATTTAATGTGTAAATCAAAATTATTTTAGAACAAAATGTTTTTCATCTAAATATCTGCCAATGTGCATAATTGTTAAATATTAATGGGTTGTATAAAGAAAACATGAATACATTCAATGCCTACTGTATGTAGGATTTTCTAACATTTGTACTGTACTTTCTGAGAAAATACAGGATTTGTCCTTTACTTTCAACCCTGTTACGCTGTATTTCCCCCATTTTAAAATAAAGTTTTTATCTTTTTGACATCACATTTATAAAAAAAAAACCTTTTAACCTGGTTAGACTTACAGTCTATTCCAATATTTATTATGCTCAAACTTGTATTAGCCTCATCTAAATAAATAAATAAATCATCGTGTTTTTAACAGAATTTTTACAGAATTTATTGGCCCAAAATACAAAAATATTTACTAAGAAAATGTGGATCATTTTCAGTCATTCTGCTCTTCAACTCCATCATGTTCAACCCCTAAAACATTTTGAATGCAATAATCGTCGTTACAATAATCTTTTCAAATTGTAAAATTTGTAACAATGATAAAAACGTCATTGTTTTGAATCTGTTCATTTAAATGAACCATCCAAACAGATTCAAGAGAATGAATCATTCTACGTGAAACTTCCAGTCAAATAAATGCTCAGCTATTACCAATTAAATTACTAGTGTAATTAGTCATGTTGTTAGAAAGATTTAATGTGTAAATCAAAATTATTTTAGAACAAAATGTTTTTCATCTAAATATCTGCCAATGTGCATAATTGTTAAATATTAATGGGTTGTATAAAGAAAACATGAATACATTCAATGCCTACTGTATGTAGGATTTTCTAACATTTGTACTGTACTTTCTGAGAAAATACAGGATTTGTCCTTTACTTTCAACCCTGTTACGCTGTATTTCCCCCATTTTAAAATAAAGTTTTTATCTTTTTGACATCACATTTATAAAAAAAAACCTTTTAACCTGGTTAGACTTACAGTCTATTCCAATATTTATTATGCTCAAACTTGTATTAGCCTCATCTAAATAAATAAATAAATCATCGTGTTTTTAACAGAATTTTTACAGAATTTATTGGCCCAAAATACAAAAATATTTACCAAGAAAATGTGGATCATTTTTGATAAAAAGGATCATTTACTTTTGGAGAGATATAGAAAACTCAATGGACCTGAATGGACAGAGTGCATTTGAGTGAGCGAGTGACAGGAAAAAAGTGGAAAGCTATTTTCTCCTTGACAGTATTTTCACATGAAACAGCCCCAGCAGCTGGTGTAATGTCAGCTTTAACACTACAGTCTCTGACACTTTGGTCGCTTGCATGTAAAATTTTATCGCCTATCTGTTTTATAAAAAAAATTTTTGTTTTTGCCACACCTCCCAATGCAGAGTGAATTGAGAAATCTACCTCCTATAAATGCTTCTTACAGGCCTTGAAATGGTATCTTTATTTGTATTTTCTATTTATATATTTATATATAAAAAACAACAGATCAACAATCATCTTTTTCTTTTGCAAATTGTCATAATTTTGAAAAACAGCCCAGGTGATAGTGTCAGATGAGCTAGTTTCTGTGCAACGGCATCTGTCATAAAAACGACAAGACAAATTGTAATTGTCTTCCTCATATTTTCATATTAGTGGCTCAATGCCAAGAAATAATCAATATATGTGTGGCTACATAAAGTACTGGGGGGGAGGGGGGTGCTCATTACAGCATGACAAACTGCAAATGCAAAAAAAACTGATATTATCCTAATGTATAAAAAGCCAGTGTAGTTTTTCCTTCTTGTTAATTTGCTGTTTTTAGCTGAAGCATATTGTTAGAGGTGTGAGGGATCAGTATATCATCCATCAGGTGATTTATACGTGAGTAAGTTTACACTGATAACCATCTCTCACACATATACTGTAACTCATAATGACAGATAAACTCACAAAACATGCATTATTCTCTATCTGTCACACTCAGAACTTATTCTGCCCTAGGCATTCTCTCAGGCACGAAGCTGTACATTTATGTAGAACATGTCATTAAAATGACAAAGCTGTCATGCATGTGACATGCTAACGTCTCAGCTTACAGGCCCTCAGTGCCATATTTATGGTAGAAAAGCATATGCAACCCATGCTTTGTGACCCAGTGCAATGTTCACGCAAGCATAACATTCCGCATCATGTAATTCTCACTTCCTAACATTCATGTGTAATGGCCAGTCCTCTAGCTCAAGGTTAACACTATTTTACACACTTTTCTTTGTAGAGAAAGAACTTTACTTTGGATGGATGAGTAGAAATGCATGAGGAAAATTAGGCTTGATCTTATCAAATAATTAATTCGGATAGGTTTGGTGCTGTAATATACAGTACACAACATCGATTTGACAGGTTGTTCTTGTCGATATCTTGTGCTATCAAGGAGGTGAGTTGCTGTTGTTTTTGGTATAATTAAATATTTATCATAATATGTTTTATACAACTGCACACACTTTCAGATTGCATTGTGCAGAATGAAAGTACCAAAAATGTTCCATCCATCACTTATCCATCCAAAAGCTAGGTAGCTAGCAATATTCACTTTAACTAATCATTCAGGTAACAAACTATAAATGTTCATTTGGTCACAATTTATTTTAAGGGTCAATTCTCGCTATTAACAAACCATTAACTACGACTTTTGCCCCAATAAACTCCTAATTTGCTGCTTATTAATAGTTAGTAAGGTAGTTGTTAATTAAGTTTAGGGATGTAGAATATGGTCATGCAGAATATGTGATTTATAAGTCCTAATAAACAGTCAATATGTTTGTTACGAATCCGGTCTATGAACTTCCGTTCACTCACCACCAGAGATCACCCGCTCACTACATGGACTCTCACACTACACAGACTGTTACACTATACCATGGACTACATTTCTCATCATCCATTGCACTGATTGCACACAGCTGTAACCAATCACACGCTCACCTGAAAGCTATTACACACACTATATAACACCCACGCAGGTCCTGCTCATGTCGCCAAGTATTGTATAGCGTTTATCACTCACCTAGCTATAGCTACTCTACGGAGCCAGTTTCTAGTTTTTCATAGTTTAGTCATACTCTTGCCTTGCCTGTTTTCCTGGTTCCTGATTCTTGCCATGTATCTTTGATTAACCCTTTGCGTGCTGTTTCGGACTGTGTTTGCTCCTCGCCTGGACTTGTGCTCACATTTACGGATTACCCCTCTTGTCAAGCCCTCTGGATTACGTTTGCTGTCGTCTGACTCAAGCCCGTTTAGGATTGCTCTTTTGACTAGCCTGTGCCATACCTGTTTGCTGTTGTTCGACTCGTGTTTTTGACCGTTTATAAATAAAAGCCTCTCGTCTCATCAGCTCCGTTACAATGTTAATAATAGGCATGCTAATAAGCAACTAGTTAATAGTGTGAATTGGTCCCTAAAGTGTTACTGTTAATTTTAACAAATTTATCACGTAATTAACTATACATGTTGACTTTAAATAACTCATCATTCAGGTCGCTAGCTACAGTATGCTGTAAACATTCAATGTAACTAAGTAATTTTTCAAGTACTAATTAAATGTTCACTTATTTAGGTAACTATATAAGCCATATCACCCTGTAGCCCAAGACTGGTTGCCCACTGAAGCTAAGAAAGGCTGAGCCTGGTCAGTACCTGGATGGGAGACCTCCTGGGAAAACTAGGTTGCTGCTGGAAGAGGTGCTAGTGAGGACCGCAGGGGTTGCTAACCCTGTGGTCTGTATGGTTCCTAGTGTCCCAATATAGTGACGGGGACACTCTACCGTAAAAAGCACGTTCTTTCGGATGAGACGTTAAACCAAGGTCCTGACTCTCTGTGGCCACTAAAAATCCCATGGCACTTCTCGAAAAGAGTAGGGTTTTATCCCCAGTGTCCTGGCCAAATACCCTTCACTGTCAATCATGGCCTCCCAATAATCCCCATCCATTGAATTGGCTCTATGTCTCTCTCTCTCTCTCCTCTCCACCTGCTGGAGTGTAGTGACCTTTGAACCAGGTGGATGCTGCACACTCAGGGTGGTTGAGGAGAGACCCCTCATATGATTGTAAAGCACTTTGGGTGTATAGCAATACACAATAAAGCGCTAAATAAACCCCTCAATCATTCATTCAAATGTTTACTTCAACTTATTCAGGTAGCTAGCAATATTGTAAATTTTCAGTTTAACTAACTAATTATTCAGGCAGCTAGCTATAAATGTTCACATTAACTAACTATTCAGTTACCTAGCAATAACCACTCACTTCAGGTATTCAGGTAGCTAGCAGTGAACATTGACTTTAATCTCGCTGAGCAGGATTCTCTAAAATAAAAAGCAATTAGGTGACCTGAAAGAGAAAAATTACCACAGAAGTGCCCCTTGCCGCTACACTGTTTCAGAGCACAATGAGATACAAATCCTTGTTTGCTTAGCTAGAAGCGTTAGTGCAGAGTATGTGTCGGTCCTAACCATACAATGCTTGGAGAATTCTGTGACACAATGAAAATGCAACATGTTGTGGAAAAGACATTTTAACTGAAATGATCTAATCAGGTCTGAATTTCTGCAAAGCGCCTCAGCTGGGATACATTAAAGCCTGCGAAATGGAAAATGATGTCTCTTCATCTTTTCAGTAAAAAAAAAGACCGCCAAGCCAAATTTAGCTCACACAGAAGACACTGATGGACAGTTTGGATCTCAGTATTAAAGATATAGTTTTGGCTGATTTCTATTTCAAGGCTTTTCAAAGAATAGCATTCACTAAAATAGCACATCAAGTATTCTGGTCATGCCGCAAACTCTCGCCAAGGTTAAAAGCAATGTAAAAAAAAACTCCAGACCCAGACTAGGACCTGGGAAGCCAGAACCAGTTCAGGAACACTTATCATCTCGAGTGGTCTATAGGCCAGGGGTTAAGAATAAAAACTGCAAGAAAGGGGTTACCGGTCAAGATTAAATATTAATCATTTAGACCCTGGAAAAGCCCTTTTTGAGCTATTCAAAGACTGTAATATGTTCAAAAATATGTCTCTCTTCATACACTAAAGATATGGTTGACTCTAAGCTTTTTTTAAAAACATTATCAATCCTTTTTTGGGGCATTTAAAGAAATCAGTTACCTTCCCCTCTAGTCTGGACCAGCAGACATTGTTCTGTTCTTGTATTTCAGCAATGGAAGTGTCTGTTCTTTGCATATCTGGCCAGAGCTGACACTGATCTTTTCAATAATAAAATATAACATATAAGCCTCCTTGTTCTCATATTTAATTCATATCTATATCAGCTCTTGAATTCTGCCATTGAGCAGCTGTTGGGATGCATACTAAGTGATCACAGGATCACCTGCAAATGGGTGTCGGAATTACGTCAAGTATCGACAAGCTACCGAATTGTACTGTGTCAGACTTGATTGATGTAAACACAGTGTGCACTCAATCATAACAGAAAGGTTCACTCTTTGCACGTATGCGTGTGCTTCACTGTTTTCCTTAGCATATAAATGAGCCTCCTGTGCCACAGCAAATAAATAACAGGAATATCATGTAATGCTGTCTTACCTGGATAGCAGGTGTCATCAAGTGGAGAAAGCATGAAAAACAGAAAGAAAAGATAAGCACCTGTCAGTGAAAATCACAACGCATTTTTCAGATATTTATAGTGTGCAGCATATGACCAGTGCTTTTACAAGAGCTGTATGGAGAAAATTCATGTCAAAAAAGGCAGGTCAGAATTTCACATTTAAATTCATTCACAATTTATCCAGGAACAAATGCAAGTGCCTTTCATGAATATTCAGAGGACTGTACTATCAGGCCTACTGTGCATAAACCATCCAAATCTAACACATAAAAAGGAGATGTCTTTCTGATGAGATGCTTTACTTCATTTACTGTTGAAAATTCCTGAGAATCACTCGCTGTTAACACTCCATCAGACTCACAGGGGGTTGTACTATTTCATCAGGGTGATTCATCGAATTATCTCATTATCATATTCCAGCTGGGACGTACCGTTCCTGATCACAATCATGCCAGATTAAAGACAAAAGACAAAAAAAAGAGGAAAAAACTATACAATCTTATAGTTCCAAAGTGTAGTAAGTTGTTTTAATAATGTCACTTTAACTGTTCAAACTCAATAATGGATGACTGCTTCAAAGGATGAAGGAAGTTAATTAATGCATGTTTCTGGAAGAATTTTGTCAGTTTAATCTAAAATAACATTGAATGGGTTTGTTAACACCTAGTCTGATTTCGTCATGAAATAATTTACCATTATGTGTAAATTACCTCTAAATTTATGCAATTCAGCTAATGCTGTAAAAGTTTAGTATTGAACAGGGGTGTTTCTAGTCTTTCATCAGTACTGGGACACAGGCCACCCATCAAAAAAGACCATATTTTGATATTCTGCTTTAATACTGTATTGGATATAAATGGATATTACTCGTCTTTACCTGCAGTACAGAATCATTCACAAGCTGCACACACAATAAAAAGCTGCTTTGACACTAACAAACGAGAGAAGACTTCTGCTAGTTTTGTTTCCTTCATCGGATTGTAGGTAAATATCCACCTAATCCAGTGCTCTTCTTGGTTTATATCTTATAAAATATCCCACCACTGCTTCACTGTGAGAATACACTGCAAACGATTCAGTGCACGAGAATGCCAATTTCTGTCATGAAACTCTAGATGGAGCAGGCTGATAGGTCCATAATACAACTGATGATATTCACAGCATTTCGCAGCGCGCTTTTCAATTCAATCAGGAGTCTTTAGAGATGTCTCTACAGTCCCTCTCCGTCCCTTTCTGTCAATCTAATCTCAGCGGCTCCAGCTGACAACAGGCGGGAACACACACAGCCATTCACACACTCCATCAGAGACTATGGCTGCAGGTTTTAAGGCTCTATGATATGATCTAGGCTGTCAAGATACTGTTGAAATCTCTCTCTCCCTCTTTTCCTCCACCTCTCTCTGTCTTTTCTCCTACCACATGCATACACGCTCATAGAAACGGAAGTACAGACACATAAAAGGACACCTGCTCTTTTATCTGTGAAAAGCAAGCCACTCCTAATAAATGACTCCTGTGGTGAGAACAACCAAAACAGTACTTACATCACAAGAGCCCTGCAGAGCGTGGACTTTACGTCTACAAATTCCCCCACCAGGATGTCGGATCTAAAATAATATAGTAAGAGCATGTGACTAGGTCATGAACCGCATCCTGCTGGCATGTGGGTGAAGTGGTCATGCTGGGCAGTCTGCAATTGTTGTCACTTGATCAACTACGAGCATGGTCTGCAGCAGGTGGCCGGGGGGGTGGGTGGTAACCAAAGGGCATCACTGGCATGAGAGATTATGCAGGGGGAGGGCCAGCTGGTACTGGTGAATGGACAAGTTTCGGATTGGAGATCGCACAGATAGACTCAGACTCCCACAGACACAGTGGACCATCTTAACACGATGGTGCCAAGAGTCTGGAGGTGCCAGGGAAGAAAGCCCACGGATTCAACACAATGTTTTTAGTCCAACCCTGGATAATGTGAGCTGAAGGACAAGGAAATGGAAATGCAACAGACTGAGGAACACCATGTGTGTGAATTCTGCTGTGGCGCACTGCAAAACTGACTCCCGATATGGACACCTGAATGCTGAGATCACCGTAGTTTAAAGGAGTGAACGTGTTCTGACTAGCTGGAGTGGGATTATTGTTTGTTTGTGTGTGTGTGTGTGGGGGGGGGGCGTGTGAGAGAGAGAGAGAGAGAGAGAGAGAGAGAGAGAGAGAGGAAATCTATAGCATAGAAGTCTATAGTCTTTAGAGAGGAAAGATTGTAAATTTCATAGAATAACAGACAGTTAGAACAAATTATAAAATGATAGCTGGAACAATAGACAGAAAGAAAGACAGAATGCTAGACAGACTGAATAGATACATAGAACAACAGACAGACATATAGATAGATAGATAGATAGATAGATAGATAGATAGATAGATAGATAGATAGAATGACAGACAGACAGAATGACAGAACAATAAATAGAAGAATAGATAGAACAACAGATCCACAGAACGACAGATAGAGAGATGATAGGAAGAAAGAAAGAACTGCAGGGAGGAAGGACTGTGAATTTGACACTTCACAGAACAATAGATGGACAGAATGACAGAGGTAGACTTACAGAACGACAGATCAAACAATAGACAGATAGACAGACACCTATATAGACAGGTGATAGAAAGAACTGCAGAAAGGAATGACTGATTGATTGATTGATTGATTGATTGATTGATTGATTGACATATCAAGCTTCCCTTTATAATTTCCTGGAAGTTAAGTCTCATGAAGTTTTAAACACTAATGTCACTTTATTCATGTCCTCATCTCCGCTGTCATTTAGAGATGCAGCACAACTATCACACTGCTGAGTTTTAAATTCGGTTCCTGCTGCGAGTGAATGTTCACAGCAGCGTCCCTGGTTTCGGCCACTCAAAGGACGAGTAGGGGACTTGAGGCTCCATGTTCTGCTCAGTCACTCACAAAACAATTGGAGAGAGAGAGGAAAACTTAAAAAAAAAAAAAAAAAGAGGGAGAGACAAGACTCTGCTCCTGTCCACTAGATGATTCATGAAGGACCTGGACGTGACATATAAATGAAACAAGGAGCGATAAGGCACTCATCTCTTCCCTTTTTGATGGGCCTAAAACTCTTTCCTCTCTTCTCCCCTGCTCTTACCTTGTCCTCTGGTTTGCAGGGCTGCCGCAGACCACCTCGGACAGGCAGTTCGGCACACTGCCATACCCTGAGGGAGGATGAAATGAGTTTTAAGAGGAAAAAAGAGAGAAAAAAGGAATGACCAAAGAGTCCAGTGAGGAGTAATATTCAACATGGCCTGGCAGCAGTCGTCTAAATGCTAATCCACTAACAGGTACACAGTGGCTCATAGTCCTGCAGCTCTAAAATGGCTCTATCAGTGTGTGCCAGGAAATTACAACAGCTTAATTCAATTAAGACACAGTCACTGCACAGAGCGGACGCGACAGTTAGCACTAGCATTGTGCAGCGGAGAC
Source organism: Sinocyclocheilus grahami (assembly GCF_001515645.1). Taxonomy (NCBI): domain Eukaryota; kingdom Metazoa; phylum Chordata; class Actinopteri; order Cypriniformes; family Cyprinidae; genus Sinocyclocheilus; species Sinocyclocheilus grahami. Next base: position 2,750,718 of record NW_015505183.1, read on the forward strand.
CGTGACCTTTCGGCACTTTGAAGCATAGACAGTGGACATCGTTCCCGAAAGCAGGAATGTCACAAATGTTTTGACCCATGAAAATCTTCTAAAGCTGTTTTCCGTCATCCATCAGAAATTTAAATTCTGCCATAATTTACTCACGTTTTTCCCCACACAATGAAAGTCAGTGGTGTCCAAAACAACATTGTACCCCATTAACTTTTATTGTATGGACTTGCTTTCCACAATAATAAAGTCATGCCAGTTTGAAAGGACAAAATTGTGACTAATAAGTGGCATTTTTTAGTGAACAGCCCCTTTAACACATATAAATTGAATTTCACGTATTTGAATAGCATGACGAACCCAAGGTAGGTATTTTGCATGACTCATTTGAATAATCAACTAAATTAACTGACCGCACCAACAGCATATTCAAGTGATTTCACAGGAAATTCAATATCACAAGTTAAAAAGAAAGGGTTTTCATAGGCCATCTGTGCACAGAACAGCTGGCTCTGCAGTGAAAAGGACGTCATGATCCTGATGCAAGCAACATATTTCTTGCTCTGCAGGTAAATTGCCATGTAATTGCTTGACGTGCTACCAAACATGGTACAAAAAGCAAAACAACCACTTCAAGTCCATTTTAGTGATGGCACTTGCGTCATTACTGTGTGCCGCATATACAGGGTTACACTAAGAGAGGAAAATTTCTTGTAAACAAGGATGCTGGAACCAAAAATTAAGGCACTCAGAGGGGAGGAGGTCTCTAAAATAGAAAGTGCTATGAATGTGGGAGCTCTTCAACTAATCAATATTTTTTTTGTTAATTGAAATTAAGCTAAAATAAAATATAAATATTAGATTTAAAAAAACGTAAGACTTCAAATTAGAAAAGTTGAAATAAAATAAGTTTACTAAAATTACTAAACAACAACAAACAAAAACACATTAAAGCTGAATAAAAATATCAAAAAAATCTGATAAAATGACAAAAGCAAAACAAAATTATTAAACTAAAATTCAAATGAAAACTGAAAATATACAAGTAAAATCCCTATTCAAAACATTAATAAATACTCTAATAGTATATAAATAGTATTAAAATAACAGTGATTATAATCAGTCAAAGTGAATGGGAGAAAAATAAAAGGATAATATATTAACACTTACAGTCTTTTATTAATTTGATTAATACTGATTTAGTACAAATTCCCATAAAGACACCTAGATGCCCAATGCTCTTTTCTCCAGCTTAGAACAGCACATTATATATTCACCACCAAACCAAGGACATGGTCCTTGTGATCGCCTGCTTTTTTCCAAACTCTCGGTCTCTCTTCCTCCCTCTCAGTCTTTTCTCTGTTAATGACTGACAATGTGTTTGCATCACTTTCAGTTCATCTTCTCTCTGTAATCTTCAATCTGCCACAGAAAGACTGCACAAACAGATCCCAATATCACAGCATGTCAGCATTCTCTAAGATTTAGTTCTGTCAAATCATGAGCTATTCACTTGATGAAGGGACCATTCAAATCCAAAGCGATCCTCACTATGCCCTACAACTTTAAGTTGGTAAAAACAAAGGCATGAAAACAAAAATATGGAAATATTTCCCATTGTCTTTAAATTTGTTTAAACCCCAGTAACATTTAAATTTACCTACATTTTCTAATAAAGAGGCTACTCATTTTCGTTTGGAATGAGCCAAAGAGTACCATCACCTTCCTGCAGCTCGCTTCAAAGGTGCAGAAATGGCATTGGAATCTGCCCAAAATCACATTCTGCTTCTGTCCCTTGATATCTATATGAAAATACACAGGTATTCCCAGAATGAAAATTGTAAAGTCATCTGCTCTTTTTTGTACAAACTAAACTGCACTTGCATTTTTTACAATTTGCACATGAATTCCTCCCTGCTCAGTGTAAGTGTGTTTGATTTCAGTGACAGGACAGTTATTTTAAAGTTTATTTGCATGTGTTTGCATTCCTCCCACCCTTCTCCTCAGTGAGCGTAAAATCAGCTGAGGGAAAAAGTCATGTGTTTTTTTGAAGTGAAGATGTCTTGAAGCCTGAAAATAAGTTTAGGAGTTATCCTCTGATTTCAAAAGGAGTTGTGAATACTCATCTGAAAAATTATACCCACTCTTTGCTTTCTTCTGTCAGTCCAAACGCTTTCCCTGCATACATTAATGGCAGCTCCGCACCAATCCTGCCCTAGATATTAGCGCTTCACTAAAATAAAAAAGTAGAGATGATGAAAAGCCCTTATATTTAGGAAGAGACTCAGTTTAGCACACAATACGCATCAGACGGTCAGCAAATCAGTGGGGTTAAAATGAGTTAAGACCCTTTTTCTGAGATTTGCGTAATGTTACATCAGCACACTCTAGCTGATGATGATGAGAAAGAATAAAAAGCATGAATGGAGATGAGAGAGAGTGCTTTGTCTCATTTTGGACTCTTACCAGAGCATACGTGCAAGAGCTAATCCAAATGTGTTCGTGTGTGTCTTTTCAGCTGTAACACGAAGGTCTTTGCATCACACTGGCAGCCTTGTGAATGGTTACATTGCAGTGTTACTGTGCACAAACACAAGAAACATTGGCACAAAGGGCAAAAAATTCCCATCCACACTTCTTCACATTCATTACGAGAGATCAGTGAGTCATTATTGTACTTTTATCCAAATGTAAGTAAAAAACAGTTGTTCTGACTTGAGTGCTACAGTTTATGAGTAATTACCGAGCACGAGCAGTTTCACCAGTAGAGAGATAATTAGTGCTGTTCAGCGTGCAGCACTTCAACTGCGAGAGACACTCATGCTAAAAGATTCATGTTTTGAAGTCAAGAGTTTTGTTTCAAATGAAGCCAGCTCAAGATTGAAAAAAGAGTGTGTGATAAAAAAAAAATCATACACTTAAAAACATGTGAGAAGACCGAAAACATTATTGGACTTAAAATATTAGGATGATGAAAAAACTGTCATTATCAGAAAACAATAGTTGAAAAAAAAAATTCCTGATCATTTCCAAACAAAAGCAATCTCTTGGGAAAAAAAAGTACTGGAAAAGACAGAGCGTCATAGTTCTGCGGCAATAAGGCTTTCCGCATCTAAGCGCAACTCTGTGCACATATAAATCAGAAAACACAATAAGTACATGCAGTAGTAACCATGTGGAACTGAATGGGTGATGGAATTGTGCAAGAGTGATGGCTTGCAGAGAATTATTTATGATGACGTGTCAGGAGAGCATAACAACATATATTCAGTAAATAAAATTACATATTAACCTTCAGAAAAAAACATAATCTTAGCACCTGATTAAGTTTTAAATAAACAAGGCTGAATTTTAAGCATTTACCAGGTGGATCAAGAGGGTACATTATGAGTCTAAAAACAGAGCCTATAATTAAGGGAAGAACAAACAATTGTGTGTTTTTATTTGTCTGTCACATGAATAAAAGTGGTCAAAATCAGAAAATGTGGAAAAGGGAAATTCAAACTTGCAGAAGGATTATAGAGAGGATGTGCTGCCATACAGGTTCAAATTTACTTCAGAGATGAAAGAATAAGATAAAACGTCCTGCCACACATGCAGGGCCTCCAAGAGCTGAACACCCTGTAAAACCTCTCAAAGATCCACTGCATGACACTTGCCAAGAACCGGATTACTGAACAGGATCTCAGCATCTCTGCAGTTCCTGGGCCCTCCCCCCTACCTGGGACTGAACCTGCCACCATAGTTTTGAAGACATACATCCTTTACCATTAGGCTCAGACAGATCCACTGGGCCATAAAGGGCAATGACAATAAAAACATGTCTCATCTCATCAGCCGCTTCATAGCTGCTGACATTGACTACCTTCCCCAGGCTTCACTTCCTCTCGCTTGTGAAAGACACCACACACCGTTCTGATTCCATTACGAACAACTTTCAAAGTCAACGCAACCCAGTTCATGCTTCCTTCGGGCTCTATGTCTTATTTTCATTTCCATTTGTTTTTTAAATCTTAAAGGGGTCATATAACGTTGCTAAAAAGAACATTATGTTGTGTATTTGGTGTAATGCAATGTGTTTATGTGGTTTAAGGTTAAAAAAACATTATTTTCCATATAATGTACATTATTGTTTCTCCTCTATGCCCCGCCTTTTTGAAACGCGTAGATTTTTACAAAGCTCATCGTTCTAAAAAAGCGAGATGTGCTCCGATTGGCCAGCTATCCAGTGCGTTGTGATTGGCTGAATGCCTCGAGCGCGTGACAGAAATGTTACGCCCCTTAACATACTGTGATGCCGTCTCCCAGAAGGACAAGACTCAGTCCAGCTGATCTGCTCGTGCACATCCCATCATCGGTTCCGTGCTCCGATTGGCCAGCTATCCAGTGCGTTGTGATTGGCTGAATGCCTCGAGCGCGTGACAGAAATGTTACGCCCCTTAACATACTGTGATGCCGTCTCCCAGAAGGACAAGACTCAGTCCAGCTGATCTGCTCGTGCACATCCCATCATCGGTTCCCTTTTAGCAGTTCAGTCAATGTACTGTTAGGAGTAACTGAATAACTCGGGATATTTATTTCGCATCAAAGGGAGTGTCAGGCACGTTTATGAACCAAATAACTTAAGGAATTTGTGGATTAGTGCGTACTGGAGACTCGAACCGTTTCAAACGATTCAGTTCGCTTTGGTGAACTGGTAACTGTTGGAACTGCCCAACTTTATGGAAGCAGCCTTTGTGCCACAGACGCATTAGGCTACTGGTTCAGGAAACAGTCCTCATCCATCCTCCATAAAATGCGCAGCACACATCTGAATATTTGGGTTGAACTGTTCTGGAACAGTGTTGTAAATACAACTTAACCACTGATTTCTAGTCGTGTTCTCTTTTGGAAGACCAAACAGTAGTTTCGCTTTCACAACGAAACACACAGTGACTCCACAACATGGCAGTGGCAACAGCGAGAATAAAAGTTACGCCTTCTTTCTTTGCGTGAACATTTAGGCGGTGTTATGCAAATCTTCCCACATCGTGACATAGACTTGTGGGGGCTTGTTAGAACAAGCCATTTTAGGTAGGTGTGGCTGACTCTTAACTTTTATAAAGAATATCTCTTTGTATTTGAGACTTTAGTCTTTACAACTTTACAGATCTTCTTTATGCACCAAGAGCTTGTAACACTCCAAAGAGAAAGGAAAAATTTAAATCGCATCATATGACCCTTTTAAGAACTGTAAATGAATAAAAGTAGATTGAGTACATATATTACAAGAGAAAACTTTCTCCAGCACCTGTGGCAGAGCTTTATGTTGAGCTAACAGTGAGTCTTCTTGTTTCTTGTTACTTTACGTAACACACAAAAACACATTGGGTACGAACAGTCCGCAGCCAGCACAATTCCCATCTCTAAAGCTGAGTAATGTTTGTAAATGGCTAATTATGTAAGGCTTTGTTTTGACCACTGCTCTCAAGAGCTCAGTTTCCACTTAGTTTTGAAGGGCATCTAGTTTTAAAGTGCATTTGTCTGATTGCAGCATTGGGACATTCAAGCCAATTACTATACCACACACCAATTGAAAACCACCAATTTGGTGCTTAGCTCTCTGCTGCTCTTTTTAAGTAAAGTGAGTGAGTGAAGTGACGTGTGGCCAAGTATGGTGTCCCATACTCTGGTCTTGTGCTCTGCATTTAACCCATCCAAGTGCACACACACAGCAGTGAACACACACACCATGAGCACACACCCGGAGCAGTGGGCAGCCAATGCTGTGGCGCCCGGGGAGCAGTGGGGGTTCGGTGCCTTGCTCAAAGGTCTCACCTCAGTCGTGGTATTGAGGGTGGAAGAGAGCAATGGTTATTCACTCCCCCCACTGACAGTTCCTGCCAGACCTGAGACTTGAACCCGTGACCTTCAGGGTTACAAGTCCGACTCTTAGTGGTTCCCAAACCTGTCCTGGAGGCCCCCCTGCCCTGCACCTTTTGTATGTTTCCCTTTATCTAACACACCTGATTCCACTCATCAGCTCGTTAGGAGAGACTCCAATAACTAAATTGGGTGTGTCTGATTAGGGAGACATACAAAATGTGCAGGGCAGGGGTCCTCGGGGACAGATTTGGGAACCACTGCTCTATCCATTAGGCCACGACTGCCCCAGATGTTTTTATGTTCCCCCAGACAGGACCTAGAAGCTGCAAATAAGGTATCATACAAGATTCATGTTAATTAGCAAGTCCTGAGGCTCAGTGCTAAATTAATAAAGTAGATGCAGCCAATTAAGTGATTAGGTGAAACGAACTTTTATCATCAGGTTTTAATGCTTCATACTTTCTCCTTTTTCATTTCAAGCTCCGAGGAGTCATGAGTATAACTGAATCTTTCATAATACACTCACAGGAGAGGGATCTGTAATGCTCTTCTACATACTAAGAGACACGACCAGCTTTGTAAATAACATTTAATTACATATTCCTTATTTCTGCATCACATCGCAGTGAGCCCTGCACTTCTATTTTTAATCAAATGCATGTCTCCTCTAGGCTCCATACATTGACAGACAGCAAGTGAAACAAACAACATTTCAGGTCTGTAAATATTTTATAAAGTCACCAGTGTAATATAGCGCAAAAGCTCATTTGTTTCAGGAGTTACGTTTATGCATGCATGAAATTTCCGCTACTTCTTTTTTCCTGCAAATCATCTATCTCTCCTAATGAGAGCTGGGAATCCTCCGAGCATATAATACAATAACCCCAAAGTATGAAACCACGAGACTTCGGGCTACAGCCAGAACATGCAACATATAGACAAATTTAGCAGCACAATGCCCCATGCATGGTCATGAGATTTGTTCTGGAAGAGATCTATTTGGATCATATGATGTGTGCAGTTGTGTCACTAATATTCTCTAGTTACTATCAATTAGGGATGCACCGAATATTCGGCAACCGAAATTATATATAAGCGAAAAGGCCGAATAATATGTACCGAACAATGACGAACGCGATCAAATAGAGACACGCGCTAATGCAGCAAACATGTCGACAGTGTGAAAATATTTAAAACTATCAGAGAAAGATGCAGAAATCATTACAAGCACGACGCACCGACCGCCAGAGACTGTTTAGTGCTGCATCACGTCTCGGATGAGAAGAAGAGGTGGCTGATGCTGGTGGTTAGGTTACTGTATGATGATTGAAATCACGAAATTAGCTCAAACGATTAGTAAATAAACTGCAGAATGTTATATTTTCTAATGCACGCACAAATTGCATGTATTCTGACAGTGCTGCACAAGCTCGCGGCACCAGGGTTCAAAGTCCAAAACGTGAGGAAAATCTGCGCTGAACTTGTTACTCGTCAGTTGCTCAGTAACATACATGCCTGATTCAAGTCTCAAAAATGGTCAAAAAATATTATTTTACTAACATTCATTTTAAGTTCAATTGTGCTTTGTTGGTATAATGTCTGCTAGAATGTTAAAAAAAATGTTCAGTGTTAAGTAAATATTTTTACATTTTAGTTTTTTAATAGTTTTTTTTTATTTGAAAAGCAGGACAAAACAGTAAAAAGCGCATTTTGGCAATTTAATTAATGCAATGGTGAAAAAAAATGGCAAAATAGGCCTACATGGGGGGAAAATTTGAAAAAACGTATTCGGTATTCGGCCTTTGGCCCAGTGTTTCATTTTGTTTGGCTTCGGCCAAGAATTTTCATTTCGGTGCATCCCTACTATCAATCACGTGTTTCTAACAGTACAGATGGTGGTGCAGATGTTGGTGGTCAGCAGGGCTGCAGCTGAATGCAATAACACCTTCTAAACCTCTGTGAACATTACACATTCCATGAGGATCTATGTGACAACTTGTTGGCGCTGATAATGAGGTGCAGAAAAAATTTGCAAGTTAGTAAAATGTTTTAATACCTGCAAGTCTGACAAAAACTATTTTAAATTTTATACTGTGCATTATAATGCTGTGATGTTTAAATTTGTTTGTAGCATTTAGAAAGTGAATGATTTCAGTTTGTAGTGCTTTATTTTCAATTTATTTAAACAAAACAGTATAGATTTTTAATAGCAGCCATTTATCAGTTATTGGAATTTAAACATTTTACTAAGGATGCAGAATATATTTGTATAATTTTATCAGTCAGTATTTAACATTTAATCTTACATGGATGGATGGATGGATGGATATAGAAAATTAGTAAGTCTTGAAATGAAATGTCCAATTTTAAAATTTAATTATCCAGTTGTCATACTGCACACTGTAATGTTGTGATGTCTAGAATAGAATATTAATACTGGCCATTTATTAGATATTGTCTATAACATTACTATTATTAATGGCCAGAATGTTAATAACAGTGCATCCTTAATTTTTACTTTTCAAAAATGTTAAAAAGTCCAATACATTTGACTGTTGTCCCTGCAAACAATCTCCTACCCGAGTTTCATGTCTCTCGAAGCACCTCATAATCACTTCTTCCTCTCTCATAACAAACAATTTCAACTCAAATGAATATTTCATGTCCATTTACTCATTTATTTCCTAGGTGACAGAATATTTAGTGGGATAATGTACAGTCAGTCAGCCATCGTAAAATAAAGCTCAGCAGGGTGAAGAGGACCCTAAAGTGAAGCGGAGGGTGGTTGTACATGATCCCTTACTTAAAAACACAGATTCTTTTAAGTGTATACAAATGAGCAGCATGCCCTTCCCTACATGCACGTCAGAGCTTTTACAGCCAAATGCCTTTTTCCCACTGAAATCTCTCTCTACACTCCTGTAGCCAACTTTTGACCTTTTCTTTTTGTCAGTTAGGTGTGCTCTTGTGTCTTTTGAGGAAGATGTCACAGAGCCACGGCCTCTGAGATACCGAGGGCTTGATCTGGTGCTTTGTAAGTCACTGCCAACGTTGAGGGTGAAATCTGTCTGTCCATGTTTATGCTAATGTTAAGCACTAAGAGAGGTCAGACTTTTCAAAACATCTAATCTAGACATTATACGGAAGGAGTGATAATAACAAATGCCAGCCTACTGATTGAATAACAAAATTGATTAACAAAAAAATTGTTAGACCAGTGGCTTATATATATACTATATATAAACTTAAAAATACATACTTAAAACTGTTGTGCATGTACTTTTGGGTTAGTAAAAAAAAAACACACTTTAAAGACATTAAAAATAATTTTCGAATTATATGTGCATAATTCTGCTCCATGTGTATAAAAAACAATTAAGAGATAATTATTTGCAATTTATTTAAACAGTTTCATAGAAATTTTCTCCCACGACCATCAGAGGGCTTTCATATTACTGCCCTCTGATAGTCTTGGAAGAAAACGAGCAATATTTAAATAAAGCAGCATGTAACAGATTTAATATTTATTTTAATTACAGCTTAATTTGTCTTGCATTAAATCTGACTGACATTAAAACAGATCTAATTTCTTCTTAATTATGGTTAGATGAAAAACAGGGATGAAATACCAGGTATTCATGTTTTTAAGGAGCTCACGGGCAGCTCTGCTTTATTGGGGGAAATAAAAATAAATTTAAAACTATCAGAGAAAGATGCAGAAATCATTACAAGCACGACGCACCGACCGCCAGAGACTGTTTAGTGCTGCATCACGTCTCGGATGAGAAGAAGAGGTGGCTGATGCTGGTGGTTAGGTTACTGTATGATGATTGAAATCACGAAATTAGCTCAAACGATTAGTAAATAAACTGCAGAATGTTATATTTTCTAATGCACGCACAAATTGCATGTATTCTGACAGTGCTGCACAAGCTCGCGGCACCAGGGTTCAAAGTCCAAAACGTGAGGAAAATCTGCGCTGAACTTGTTACTCGTCAGTTGCTCAGTAACATACATGCCTGATTCAAGTCTCAAAAATGGTCAAAAAATATTATTTTACTAACATTCATTTTAAGTTCAATTGTGCTTTGTTGGTATAATGTCTGCTAGAATGTTAAAAAAAATGTTCAGTGTTAAGTAAATATTTTTACATTTTAGTTTTTTAATAGTTTTTTTTTATTTGAAAAGCAGGACAAAACAGTAAAAAGCGCATTTTGGCAATTTAATTAATGCAATGGTGAAAAAAAATGGCAAAATAGGCCTACATGGGGGGAAAATTTGAAAAAACGTATTCGGTATTCGGCCTTTGGCCCAGTGTTTCATTTTGTTTGGCTTCGGCCAAGAATTTTCATTTCGGTGCATCCCTACTATCAATCACGTGTTTCTAACAGTACAGATGGTGGTGCAGATGTTGGTGGTCAGCAGGGCTGCAGCTGAATGCAATAACACCTTCTAAACCTCTGTGAACATTACACATTCCATGAGGATCTATGTGACAACTTGTTGGCGCTGATAATGAGGTGCAGAAAAAATTTGCAAGTTAGTAAAATGTTTTAATACCTGCAAGTCTGACAAAAACTATTTTAAATTTTATACTGTGCATTATAATGCTGTGATGTTTAAATTTGTTTGTAGCATTTAGAAAGTGAATGATTTCAGTTTGTAGTGCTTTATTTTCAATTTATTTAAACAAAACAGTATAGATTTTTAATAGCAGCCATTTATCAGTTATTGGAATTTAAACATTTTACTAAGGATGCAGAATATATTTGTATAATTTTATCAGTCAGTATTTAACATTTAATCTTACATGGATGGATGGATGGATGGATATAGAAAATTAGTAAGTCTTGAAATGAAATGTCCAATTTTAAAATTGCAAACATGTCGACAGTGTGAAAATATTTAAAACTATCAGAGAAAGATGCAGAAATCATTACAAGCACGACGCACCGACCGCCAGAGACTGTTTAGTGCTGCATCACGTCTCGGATGAGAAGAAGAGGTGGCTGATGCTGGTGGTTAGGTTACTGTATGATGATTGAAATCACGAAATTAGCTCAAACGATTAGTAAATAAACTGCAGAATGTTATATTTTCTAATGCACGCACAAATTGCATGTATTCTGACAGTGCTGCACAAGCTCGCGGCACCAGGGTTCAAAGTCCAAAACGTGAGGAAAATCTGCGCTGAACTTGTTACTCGTCAGTTGCTCAGTAACATACATGCCTGATTCAAGTCTCAAAAATGGTCAAAAAATATTATTTTACTAACATTCATTTTAAGTTCAATTGTGCTTTGTTGGTATAATGTCTGCTAGAATGTTAAAAAAAATGTTCAGTGTTAAGTAAATATTTTTACATTTTAGTTTTTTAATAGTTTTTTTTTATTTGAAAAGCAGGACAAAACAGTAAAAAGCGCATTTTGGCAATTTAATTAATGCAATGGTGAAAAAAAATGGCAAAATAGGCCTACATGGGGGGAAAATTTGAAAAAACGTATTCGGTATTCGGCCTTTGGCCCAGTGTTTCATTTTGTTTGGCTTCGGCCAAGAATTTTCATTTCGGTGCATCCCTACTATCAATCACGTGTTTCTAACAGTACAGATGGTGGTGCAGATGTTGGTGGTCAGCAGGGCTGCAGCTGAATGCAATAACACCTTCTAAACCTCTGTGAACATTACACATTCCATGAGGATCTATGTGACAACTTGTTGGCGCTGATAATGAGGTGCAGAAAAAATTTGCAAGTTAGTAAAATGTTTTAATACCTGCAAGTCTGACAAAAACTATTTTAAATTTTATACTGTGCATTATAATGCTGTGATGTTTAAATTTGTTTGTAGCATTTAGAAAGTGAATGATTTCAGTTTGTAGTGCTTTATTTTCAATTTATTTAAACAAAACAGTATAGATTTTTAATAGCAGCCATTTATCAGTTATTGGAATTTAAACATTTTACTAAGGATGCAGAATATATTTGTATCATTTTATCAGTCAGTATTTAACATTTAATCTTACATGGATGGATGGATGGATGGATATAGAAAATTAGTAAGTCTTGAAATGAAATGTCCAATTTTAAAATTTAATTATCCAGTTGTCATACTGCACACTGTAATGTTGTGATGTCTAGAATAGAATATTAATACTGGCCATTTATTAGATATTGTCTATAACATTACTATTATTAATGGCCAGAATGTTAATAACAGTGCATCCTTAATTTTTACTTTTCAAAAATGTTAAAAAGTCCAATACATTTGACTGTTGTCCCTGCAAACAATCTCCTACCCGAGTTTCATGTCTCTCGAAGCACCTCATAATCACTTCTTCCTCTCTCATAACAAACAATTTCAACTCAAATGAATATTTCATGTCCATTTACTCATTTATTTCCTAGGTGACAGAATATTTAGTGGGATAATGTACAGTCAGTCAGCCATCGTAAAATAAAGCTCAGCAGGGTGAAGAGGACCCTAAAGTGAAGCGGAGGGTGGTTGTACATGATCCCTTACTTAAAAACACAGATTCTTTTAAGTGTATACAAATGAGCAGCATGCCCTTCCCTACATGCACGTCAGAGCTTTTACAGGCAAATGCCTTTTTTCCCACTGAAATCTCTCTCTACACTCCTGTAGCCAACTTTTGACCTTTTCTTTTTGTCAGTTAGGTGTGCTCTTGTGTCTTTTGAGGAAGATGTCACAGAGCCACGGCCTCTGAGATACCGAGGGCTTGATCTGGTGCTTTGTAAGTCACTGCCAACGTTGAGGGTGAAATCTGTCTGTTGAAAAAATTTGCAAGTTAGTAAAATGTTTTAATACCTGCAAGTCTGACAAAAACTATTTTAAATTTTATACTGTGCATTATAATGCTGTGATGTTTAAATTTGTTTGTAGCATTTAGAAAGTGAATGATTTCAGTTTGTAGTGCTTTATTTTCAATTTATTTAAACAAAACAGTATAGATTTTTAATAGCAGCCATTTATCAGTTATTGGAATTTAAACATTTTACTAAGGATGCAGAATATATTTGTATCATTTTATCAGTCAGTATTTAACATTTAATCTTACATGGATGGATGGATGGATGGATATAGAAAATTAGTAAGTCTTGAAATGAAATGTCCAATTTTAAAATGTAATTATCCAGTTGTCATACTGCACACTGTAATGTTGTGATGTCTAGAATAGAATATTAATACTGGCCATTTATTAGATATTGTCTATAACATTACTATTATTAATGGCCAGAATGTTAATAACAGTGCATCCTTAATTTTTACTTTTCAAAAATGTTAAAAAGTCCAATACATTTGACTGTTGTCCCTGCAAACAATCTCCTACCCGAGTTTCATGTCTCTCGAAGCACCTCATAATCACTTCTTCCTCTCTCATAACAAACAATTTCAACTCAAATGAATATTTCATGTCCATTTACTCATTTATTTCCTAGGTGACAGAATATTTAGTGGGATAATGTACAGTCAGTCAGCCATCGTAAAATAAAGCTCAGCAGGGTGAAGAGGACCCTAAAGTGAAGCGGAGGGTGGTTGTACATGATCCCTTACTTAAAAACACAGATTCTTTTAAGTGTATACAAATGAGCAGCATGCCCTTCCCTACATGCACGTCAGAGCTTTTACAGCCAAATGCCTTTTTCCCACTGAAATCTCTCTCTACACTCCTGTAGCCAACTTTTGACCTTTTCTTTTTGTCAGTTAGGTGTGCTCTTGTGTCTTTTGAGGAAGATGTCACAGAGCCACGGCCTCTGAGATACCGAGGGCTTGATCTGGTGCTTTGTAAGTCACTGCCAACGTTGAGGGTGAAATCTGTCTGTTCATGTTTATGCTAATGTTAAGCACTAAGAGAGGTCAGACTTTTCAAAACATCTAATCTAGACATTATACGGAAGGAGTGATAATAACAAATGCCAGCCTACTGATTGAATAACAAAATTGATTAACAAAAAAATGGTTAGACCAGTGGCTTATATATATACTATATATAAACTTAAAAATACATACTTAAAACTGTTGTGCATGTACTTTTGGGTTAGTCTAAAGTGAAGCGGAGGGTGGTTGTACATGATCCCTTACTTAAAAACACAGATTCTTTTAAGTGTATACAAATGAGCAGCATGCCCTTCCCTACATGCACGTCAGAGCTTTTACAGCCAAATGCCTTTTTCCCACTGAAATCTCTCTCTACACTCCTGTAGCCAACTTTTGACCTTTTCTTTTTGTCAGTTAGGTGTGCTCTTGTGTCTTTTGAGGAAGATGTCACAGAGCCACGGCCTCTGAGATACCGAGGGCTTGATCTGGTGCTTTGTAAGTCACTGCCAACGTTGAGGGTGAAATCTGTCTGTCCATGTTTATGCTAATGTCTCTGTCTGTCTATCTATCAATCTACTGTTTCTCAATGTCTGTCTGTCTGTCTAGCTATCTATCAAAATACTGTATCTCTGTCTATCTATGTATCAAATATATGTATCTCTGTAATACTGTATCTCTGTCTATCTATCTGTTTGTCTGGATAGATTCAGAACTCTTGCTTCTTTGTTCTTTGTTACCTGGGGGTTTATAAAAATAAATGCATTTATCAAATATGCTTTTTTTCTTTATTTAGAATGTATTTCATACAATCTAAAACTAATTCTTCTCTCTCATGTCTTTAGGGGGGCTCAGACTTCCGATGTGTAGGCTGCAGTGATTCATTTGTCAGCCTTGCGATGCTCTGAGGGGATTCTCACCTGGCACACTGAGGCCAAACGCAAAACAAACTGCCATTACATTTGCAGAGAAAATGGAAGAATTTGCCCTGTAAAAGGTCCACAAGAGGTCACCTGAGACATGCACAGACCATTTCTAAAACAATTGAACCTACAGGGTGCAGTTCTATACTGATAAAACCAATGCTGCACAATGCTAGCCACACACAAAGTCCTAGAGGGCAACCGTATCTGCAAAAAAACTGCATATTTGAGGTAGTGTTGACAACAGAATCACCCACAACATTATCAGTGATGTACAGCTCACATCATTACCCATGCAGACTGTCAGACCGGGGGTCGAGTACGGGAGACAAACTGCCATTCGGGCCCTGTATCATCAAGGTAACGCAGACTTCACAGGCTTGGCAGGTGTTTGCAGGTGAAGACATGAACAGCGGGTGCCTGTTTTGCAGGCCAGATGGCATTGCTTAGTTAACCCTCCTCTGCTAGGCAACCCATCACAAGGTGAAAGAGAGAGAGAAGGCAAGAGCAAGAGAAAGAGAAAGAGGGAAACACGGAGGGAAAATGTCCAGTGCCAGCTTCATTAGAGGCCAACCAGACAACTTGAGTAGCTGCAGATGAGTTTACATGAAGGCTGAAACTGTTTGTGGTGTTAATTTCTCTCAGAAATCAGGGTGCATTCAGGGTCAGTGGAGGCTTGTGGGTAATCTGAGATTTTCTGTACATATACAAATTGGCTATGCAATGGAAACGCACACTAGGCGCGTTTCCATTACCCTTCAAATTGTGCAAATTGAAATTGCGAATTGAAAATATGCCTAATGGAAACCTGTCAATTTCGCAAAAAGCGCCCATATATCGCAAAAAAGTTTTTACGGGATTAATTCGCAAAACTGCAATGGAAACGGCTTTTTCGCATTTACAGGTCACATGGCGTATGTAAAAGGTCATGATCATTCTTCAACGTACTATAACCTCCAAGAAACACTTCAAAAGTGGCCGCATTCCAGTATAAGGTGCTTTCCCTACTATTAATACTTGGACAATTTACACTGCACACGTCTGCGGTGCAGTGTGGCTCTGATACGGTAACTGAAGCTGATTACGGCCACTCAATGCTTGTGTTTATGTTTTTATACAGTCTATGGTTTATTCCAGCCGCGCCACGCACGTTTCTGAAGCGGCTCTCTTTGCTGCTTCTGTAAAGACACACACATAAGCCTCCTTTGAATAAATATAGCCAAAATCCGTCAAAATCCCACCAAAATCCGTTGCCATGACTTATCGCGAAAGGTTACGTTTTAGCCGCATAACATTGGTTAATGGAAACGCCGTCATTTCGCAATACTTTTTTATCGACATTCAGAAAATATCGCCAAAGTTTTGCCTAATCTGTAATGGTGTCACAGATCGGACAGACTCAGTCACCTCCCAATCATCACAACGATCCCTCTCACCTGAGTTCTGAGCACCTGCACTTGTCACCAATCAAGCACCTCATTACCAGCCTGCATAAAAGCACACACCTCAGACACCCTCACGTTCTGGTCTCGTATACACGTAGAGGACTCAATGACTTTGCTACTACTTCCATTTGAATACTTCCTGCATTACTTACCTCCTGTGTTCTTCCTAGTGTCTCCTGTTCCTCCTAGTTCCCGGATTGCTGAGGTGTGTGCTCCTCCTGCCTGCATTCCAGCTCCTGTACAGCCAAAGACCCGGATTACCCCGCTCATCATATCCTTTCGAACTATTCCCTCACCATCACATCCTCTGAACCCTACCCCAGTACTCTCTGTGACCCAATAACCCTATTTTGATTTATACTAACCTGTTGCGTCAGACCTCTTCTGTTACAAATGGAAACGCGCCTAGTGAATTTTTTTTTTTTTTTTTTTTTTAAGATGTCTTTGCAATATTTCACAGATTTGAACTTCTTTTTTTTTATTCTGACTTCTAATCATCTATTAACACTATTTAAAATGCTGAAATTTTGCTGACAAGCAACTGGACTGTTCACATGTTCACACTAGTGAAAGTGTTATACTTCCCTCACATGTCAGGATCCTCAGACTCAAAAAAGAAAAATGCAAAAACTTGCTACAGGCAAAATTATGCAACTCCACGTCCTATTCTGGTGTGAGAGAAAGAAAACTGAAAACTACGGTCTACTTGTGAGTGACAGTTTGGTCTGCTATGTGATGTGATGCCAGTAACTGATGCAATTTGGGTTTCAGGATAAATGACTGATTAGAATGGCAGCATAAAGAGATGGAAAAGAGAGAATGGCGAAACTGAAAGTAAAAAAGACTGAGTGAGAGAGAAAAGCCTGCCTGAAGCGCTCTGTAATTGCAATGGTTTGCAATGAATAAGGCCATTACTGTTAATGTCTTTAGGGTTAGTGCGTACCATTTGTTACTCTTATCCAGTCAAGTGGCAGCAAACCGTTAAAAATGTGGCATGGTCATAATCTAAATCGCTTCTATACACAAAATCAACTGTACGTTCGGTCAATGTCATGTTTTTTTCTCTCTCTGTCAAATAATGATAAATGCTTATTATTTAAAGACTTCATAAAGTCAGTGTTGAATAGGATGCAAAGCTTTATCAATGCTGACAAAACACATGCAAGTTCATTCCATTGCAAAGAGTACTGAAACAAGCTGATGTGAGAAATGTTTGTTCTGACAGATCATATATATTTTACAGGGATCATGTCATTTTCTGCAGCCCAGTGCATTGTGATTGGCCGAACACCGCAAGCACTCAGAAATGTAATGCCCCTTACCATAATCGCGAGCTTCATCTTTCAAAATAAATGTAAAGACAGAGTCGCGTGACAGACACAGTGATGAAGCTGGTATGTGTTTGCAGTACACAAGCCACGGTTAAGACAGCTGACTCCACTGTGATGTGAAGTCAGCTGTCTCTCTCTCTCTCTCGCTCGCTCGCTCGCTCGCGCACACACACACACGATGCGTAAAACTCCGCATTTGAACAATCAACTATGCACCAAGAGCTTGTAACACTCCAAAGAGAAAGGAAAACTTGAAATCACATCATATGACCCCTTTAATAAATAAATAAACAAACTGGATGTTTCAAAGTTGGCAGACTTCAATTTGTGTTGCATCTTTGAGACGAATGGCAATAGCCTTCTCCAAATATTATAGACCTCACTGATGTAAACACTCTCTTTGCATGTAAAATGAGCACCAGAGCTTTGCTGCGTTCCAAACAGTCCAAATATAGTTTGCACTGCCCCATTCTTCAGTAACAGCCTCTTTGCACAGCCTGCACTTCACATTGACAGGTTCACTAAACAACCCACGCTGAAATGTGCCACACAAACTATTAAGGTCGGGCTAAAATTATTTGAAAGATTTAAAAATAAACCTCAGTCACTCTTTCTCAACATCAGGATGCAACTGAATGTATATTACGGAGAGAAACATGCTGCACACACAGCCAACAGCAGAAGGTTTGTCTTTACTACTGACTCTTAACACTAAACAATTGTTGTTGACATGTAGGCCTAAATGCAGGAAGTCATGAGTTGAAAACATTCAAAAGCAGCACAGTTTCAAATGCTATTTTTGGACTGGGGATGACGTTTTGACCCCTAAATGTTACAGCATGTTATTATAGCACAGAATAGTCCTCATGTACAACCCATTTAAGGGGTTTAGCAATTTTATCCATCTCTAAAGCCTGTGACACACCAAACCAACATCAAAGACCTACTGTATAGCGGTGATGAAAGCCAACTGTGTTTCACCGCACGTCGCCTGTGTTTGGACCAACAAATTGCATTTGAACACACAGCAGAGACTGATGCCAATGGTCAACTAGCAAGTACGTTCTGCACCTGCGTGAGAGGAAAAACTATTGATACCAGCAGATGGCAGTAGTCAACATTCGTAATTCAAAGGAAAAGCGAAACTAGGAGAGTGGAAATGTTGATCTTCACTTTCTTCATTATAAACCGCCATGGCGTTATGAAAATATTCATGTATTGGAATGTTTAGATATGTAAAATTAGAAGAGACACGCTAAGTACATTTACACAAACTTTAAAAGTTAAAATTCAGTCAGACTAAAACAATAATTCATCTTAAACTGTCATGTAAACACTTTGTCCGACTTAATTTGTGGCAATCACATCTTCAATGTCTTTTAGGCCGAATTTGCTTTGTGTCATGTATACTTTGTCAGAGATTGTAGCACACTAAAGCGCAATCATATAATGCATGTAAACATAGGCTACTGTTTTAGCCTGACTTGGTTTATGTGTTTACTCACACCTTCCTGTAAGATCTGACCGACTTCAAGGAGACTTTCAAAGGGCTTTAACTGAAGTGATGACCCAAATAGAAACAATGCCCTTCTGTGGCCCAAGGCCTGCCCAGCAACACCCCACTCCGGACTTGGCTAGAGGAAATGGCTCGGGTCTTCAGCTCGAGCCATATGCAGTGACAGACCTACCAGCATTAGGAGGCCAACGCCGTGTCCTGCCATGACTCTGGTCTCAGGCCGCGAAACGCTGAGCAGAGGACAGAGCAGTTTTGGGCGTGTATCGTAAGATTCCCCTGCTTTGGTTATAGAAAAGAAAGAATCTAGAGGACTTGACTTAATGGAACTAATGAATGAACAGATTCATTCATGCAAGCGTTGTCTTCTTGGCAGCACTTTCTTTTTTCCCTTTCCCAATTCTTGTTTTTAATAAAACACTACAGAGGGAATCTGGCAGTTCATATGAATAAGGATATTTACGAGGATCTCATAACCTACGTTCCATTTGATAAGCCGAAGAGAGCTTTAACGTTCCCGCCAAAATGAACTGCAGCTTATTTTCTTTGACAGCCATCAAGTACGAGTGTTAAACACAAACCGAACACAGAACCGTCCTCACACTTTGATGATCCACCACCATCCTGTAGCAAATTGCATATGCACCATGGGAAATTTAAGTGGGCGGAAAACTCTTTCCAGAGAGAAAGAGAGCTATCAGTGCACCAAAGCCCCTCTCTCCACTCTTGATTCGAAGCTACACCTTCATGTAATTGTACAGCTCTTTTGAAGAGAATAAAGAGCACCATTTAGAAACATAAAGCATGGCCCACCCCGCTGTTCTGGCTGGAGATAGACTCACAGAATTATTTCTGCCTTGAGCTGCTCTTTCATCTCAGACCGCATGAGAGGTGTTTTTCAACTGGCCTCCAAAAACAAGTTCCCCTTGCTTGCTGGTTCTCCTTGCCATTTTGTTTCTGGAGGAAAATACTCCATCTTTCCCTCCTCAATTCTTTCTGGACCCTCCCAGCTTTGTGTTCTTCCCCAGGCCAAGAGGAGCAGCTCTGATCAATTGTGGCCTATTATTTCACAGAGGAAGCCGCAGCACTTCCCTCTCAGCTCTCATTATTCATTACGAGCACACAGACAGGCCTGCAAGAGCATGATGAAGAGATGCTCCAATACACCACAAAAGAGATCTGGAAACTATACGGGCCACTGGAGGAGCCTGTTTGTGTGCATGTGGAGTGTTTTGAAGCAAGGTTATGGTCCCAAGGAGAAGGGTTTCATGGCAATCAAACCACAAGTCGAAAGAGATAATGAGAGAGTGGAGCCTTTAAAAATCTATGTCTGTCAAATGGTTGCTGTGCTTTTGTTGAAAGATAACTACACGCTATGTTTCTGTTCTACATGCGAACCCTGTCTGGCACATTAACCGCGGCTCTCTAAAGGGAGGAATGGATGTCTGGATAGAGAACAATCAAACTGTTGTTTGTTTGTTTTGGCTGGTTTATAATTACTGGCTCTTATCTACCTGACACATGTGTACAAGTGCTGCTATAGAAATTATTTATTACCTCTAATCTACCTCGAGCATGTAATGAACTTTCAGACTGTAATAGGTGCGATTGAACACAAAGGTTTTGTTGATCTGAGATGTGAGAGCTAGTTAACATGCGATAACGGAAGGCTGAAGGTGCGCTGGTTATTGGCCTTGATAAATAGTTAACTGGAAAATCAGATAAATCACTTGCCCTTCATGTTCGGCGTGAAGCCACAGAGCCTGAAGGCTGTCAGAATGCGCTCTGATCATTGTAAATCACATTTAATCTGTCAATCACACACACAGTTTCTTTTATGCTGCCTGAAGAGTGGGAGAATGACATGGTCAAAACAGTGAGCTGTCTTAGCGAGACATTTAGCTCATATCAGGCAGCCGCATTGCTGAGGGCACTTTTACAATACAGCTTTTGGTGCAGACACAAGTTCGACACAGTTTGGTTTGTATGGTGAACTGGAACGCGGAGCATGTGAACCATGGTTTGCAAGTGATTTTAATTTAAATCCACAATTAATTTAATCCTAAATCTTGGAAGTGGACTGCTAATAATGTATAATTTACACTATTGCTATGGAGGACCACGAGTGCCACTTAAAATAATTAGAAATAATCATTTAATAAATTTATGCTGAAAAGTCATTTAAAATATAAGATTTATTATTTTATTGTTACATTGTTACTAAGAATAAAGAAATATTTTGCTTAAATTTAATCATTTGTTTTACTGTTACATTTAACTATGCTTTTAAACATGAATCCAGAAGCAGTTTAAAATATCTATTTATTTCTCAATTTAAGTTTATTATTTTATTGTTATATTTACCTAACAATAAGAACATTTTACATTTAAGTTTAAATGTATTCATTTAATATTTTGTTACATTTAAATAATGTTACATTATTTAAATAATGCTACCAAATCATTTTAAACATGAATGAAATTAACCATTTTAATTTGTGAATTTATTTGTCAATGTAACAAATTGTATATATATATATAACTTGATAATTGATTACATTGTATTTGTAAGTGGCACTTACTAGTCCTTCAGACTTTGCATGCTCCTTATCATACAGTGTAATTGCATGCTTTGCATCTCTTATAATAAATCGTTGTGAATAAATTGCGAAAAGTGCTATTCTGTGTGTAAGGTTTACAAATCTAAAGCGACTAAATTATTAATACAACAGTAACGCTGGCATCTTCTCGCCCTGTGTTGTAACTCTAACAGTGATTCTCATAATGATGACACATATGTACAGTGGTCTGGAACCAGAAATACATTGTAAAAAACAGACCAGCAGAGGTGCGGGTGGAATATAACTCTGGTTCGAACAGAGCAAATGTGAAAACAGCCTAAAGCCTGACAAAAACAGAACCTTAGCACAGCTAGACATCCCAGTCTTGGGTAATCAAAACTTAAGGCAGGAAAAACAAGAGCCAAAATCATTGAAAAAGATCTTGAGTGGGAGGGGTTGTGGCCAGCGCTGTAGGCGGTCAGTACAGAGGAAACCTGTGGTGCGATAAATACAGATGATTTAGAGGTGACGGTAAATATCTGTGATTCAGAGTCTGGAAGAGTAGTGAGCTCTGAGCTCTCACAATGGCAGCACTGCTAGTTCCACACATTTTTTACACAAACACACACACTCTAGCTCAGATCTAATACCTAGTTAGCTACCTACTTAGACAACAAGTGCAGTTTCAAGCCGGATTTTCAGGTGATTATGGTGGTTTTTGATGTGATTTTAACGTGAAGGTTGGTAACCAGCAACACTAATGCTGCCTACTAAATGTGTGGTCCCATTTACTGTTGTTTGGTGATTTTCATGTGAGGGTGAAAAATTTCTCCATGCAGGTTTTGGAATGGGTTCAGATTCGCAGCAAAATGTTATGGCACCTTTCACCAAAATGACAGTGAAATTTTGCTAATTTGATGGCACCTTAAGACACAATTTCTCTGCCAAATTCTAAGGCAGTATTTCATGAATTTCTCTAATGTGCCAAAATGACACAGAAATTTTGCTAATTTGACAACACCTAAATAAAACATGCATGCATTTTGCCAAAATTGACCTAATGTGATTGCACCTTTTGCTAAAATTACATCAAAATTTTGTATCAAAAATGTGACAGCACCTTAAGACACCATGTTTTGGCCAAAATCTAAATCAGTATTGCATTAACATTAATTTGATGCAACCAGCTCTTTGAAAGTAAGAAAAAAAAAGATAGAAATGACAGTTGTAGATAAAAATATACTTTATACACATTCAATATTTTAAAATATTGATAAATTATGTTATTGTTGCTACAATTAAAAACGGACTATTTTACCCAAGATATAGTATGCATGTGCTATGTCGTTTAATGTGCATTAGAGAATTGCTATGTTAGCTTAGCAAAATAAAAATAAAAAATAGAATCAGTTGTTCATTAGATTCACATGAGAAGTGTTATGTTGTGTGACACAGAGTTGCGGCCTATGATGAGTGTTCCAAATCATCCACTTATGAGTGACTAATCAGTTAGGATGATGCATTATAAGGTAATATATAAGGTATATAAGGTAAGCAGTTCACTAGGTTTTGGAACACAACTACTGTATAAGCTATAGTAGAAATTTCAGAAGTGACAACTGTTGACAAACGTTGAACAATTGAAATTCAGAGAGGAAAAAGATAAGAGGGAAAGAGCAGCTAGTCATTTCTGGATTAAATAACAGTGTGAGCGCATTAGACAGGTTTGGGAAAGGAATGGAAAGGAAGAGAGACAAATATCAAAGACATTCCCAAACAACCTACTCGCTTTCTTCTTCTCTCTCTTTTTCTTTCAGTCATGTGATTATGCTGTTTTGTGAACATTAATCAGAGGTCAAAGAGGTGACAGAATGCAAGTATAAAAAAATGAAAGAAAAGTGCCATCAATGAGCAGAGGTCAGATACTCTAGGCCTTCCTTTATTCCTTGTGTTCAGCATATCAAAAGAATGTCACAAATCCGTTATTATTATGCAGAGTACATGGACAGGATGAGCCCCTGTGTGGAGATTCATAGAAAACCTGTTTAAAATGCATCACCCATAGCAGTGTGACCACAGACGGGATGAACTCACGTTCTCGTTCTCAAACATCCAGGTGAGATGGGAAACATCCTTCAAAGGCCTGGTGCCACATAAATTAGCTTTGTTAAAAGCGTATATGTTTGAAGATGCATTAAGCAAAGGACTGAACTCTTTTTAATGTCCCTCTAAATTAAAATGAAAAAATGGAGAGGGAGACTTAGACAAGATTGAATGAAAGAGAGAAAATGCGAATAGCTTCCGAGAATGAGTTTTTATCAGAGCATATTGGCATATTTAAGTCCCTGCACGAGTACTTTATTTAGTATAAAGGCTACGTATATGCACGGCATCAAAGAGTCTGTGAGTACAGGTGTGGGTGTGTGTGTCACTGTGAATGTTCTACTGGGGTTCAGAGCTGTCAGTCCCATTAAAAGGTCAGCAGTATTTCCCCTTGATTAGAGACAAATGTTAGACCGGCTATTAATCAAAGAGCAGCTGCACCAATAACAAAAAACCCACATTGTTTAGTTCCAGAGGCCCACACTGAATGAGCTGATGTGCTTTTACTTCACCTTTCTCTTGCTTGCACACACATGAAGAGAAAAGAAATAAAACTACCTAAAAATGTAGTCCCCCCCCAAACAATGATTGTCTTCCTCTGTGACACACAAGAGGAGATGTTTAGCAGAATGTTCAAGCTGCTTTTTCCTATACAAAGTAAGCATAATTTAAGATGCCAAGCTCAAAAAAGGACCATAAAAATTAGGTTGAACATCGTTGATATCAGTGGCTCTTGTGTGTAATGTGACTAAATATAACAAACATTCAAAAAGTTTTGAATAGATCAGTGAACAACAACTTCAACAAAGTCAGTCTGTTCCTGACATTAGCTAACATATGACATCTGAAGACTATATTTTGCATGGATCGCTTTTATGGTGGAACGTGACATTGGCAACATAATTCACCATCCATTTTTCTTTTCTGGAAAAAAATGGCTTGGAAATTATGCATCTCTTCAGAGCTTTATGAAATAAATAAAATCAATATGTTGGGACAACATGAAGGTGAGTAAATGATAACAAAATTTTGTATTTTTTGGGCAATCTATCCCTTTAAATCTGCAAATAGAAAACGAAGACTCTCACTCTTCTCCAATTCACCCACCTGTTCTTTAACAAAGACATTTACAAGAGTATGTGAGAGAGAATCATGGTCGCATTTACAGTGGAGTCCAATAATCCATTTGGAATTGGAATTGAAAATCTGCAATTGAAAATCTAATTTAAAAGAAAATTTTAGGAGTTTGAAGAATGTACAAAAAAAAGAAACAATGAAAGAAAGATTATATTTTCATTAGTGCTTTTAGACAATTAGACTGTACTGTATGTCTGGCAGAGCATGCAGTAACATATAATCCTAAGTGTGAATGTTTGTGTGTGTGTGTGTGTGTGTGTCAGATAAGAGATAACAGGATAAATGTGTCCCCAAGCAAGTGTGAAAACACTGTGATGACATTAACTCTCCTCATACTTCCTGCTCTAAAGCACCAGACCTGAAAGAAATAACCCTGAGAAAACCACTTCCAGACAGGGTTGATCCTCTCTCACGAGAAGTCTCAGCAAGTGGATTTAGCGGCCTTGAACACAACAGAGTAATAGGGCAGGAAGCGATGCATAAGCAGGGCAACCAACAGGAAATGCAGGGCTGAGACCTCCTGACATGTTCCAGCTGCAGTTCTTCCAGGACAAGCTTGTATCTGGGCTGTTTGTTCATGCTGTTCATCGGTTATATATGATACATGTGAATAATATTATTAGCTTATCATATCAGCCACTGGAGAAAGCAATATTATGCATATTTTAGCCAGAAGCAATGGGTTGGCATTAAAAACGTCTTGATGGATTTGTTTCTTACAAACACTCAGCTTTTTACATCACAATATGTTAATTGATGGACTGGAGTCATGTGGATAATTGTTATGTTTTTATGAGCTGTTTGGACTCTCATTCTGACGGCACCCATTCACTACAGAGGATTCACTGGTGAGCAAGTGACATAATGCAAAATTTCTCCAAATCTGCTCCAATGAAAAAAACAAACTCATCTACATTGTGGATGGCCTGAAGGTGAGTACATTTTCAGCAAATTTTCTTTTTTGGGTGAACTATTCCTTTAACCAGCCATATCACCCTGTAGCTCAAGACCCTGTACCCAATGAAGCTAAGCAGGGTTGAGCCTGGTCAGTACCTGGATGGGAGACCTCGTGGGAAAACGTCTCCAGGTTACGTATGTAACCATGGTTCCCCGAAGGGAACGAGATGCTGTGTCGAAACGCTACGGGAACGCCTCCAGCGTGACCACGCTCTGAATCACATGTGTAATCAGACCAATCGATGGGAGAGACATCACGGGCGGGGTGACGTAGTGACCAGGAAGTATAATAGCACGTGCTGTGAAACCGGTGTCAGCTTCTAGGAGTGAAGCAAGCACTGGCAGGGATGCCGGAAGTATGGCCCTGAGACGTAGTGTCTCGTTCCCTTCGGGGAACCATGGTTACATACGTAACCTGGAGACGTTCCCCTTCAGGAACTCGAGCTGCGTTGAAGCGCTATGGGAACGAGAATGCCCACGCTGCCAGACTTGCAAATCCCTGCCTAGTGTGGTAGAGCACAATTAAGGTGAGAGAAAAGGGAGCCGAAGGCCAACTTCTGGAGGAGTGAGCCATTAACCCACGAAGGAGAGGGGAGATCAGAGGGCTCAAGGCTATGGAATAGCATCCTGATCTACCACTGAGCATAAGCTTCTCTGGCCGGAGGCCTCGGCCTCAGCGCACCGCGGAGGAAACGTGTAAGAAGAGGGTGTCTTCCCACTGAATGGCCACCGAGAGGGGCGTGATAGGCCGCAAATGCCGCCACGAAGACCTCTAGGGTGGTGTAGGTCAAGCCTGCCGATAAACAGGCCTGCAGGAACTCCAGAACTGTACCAAATGGGCAATTAGCTGGGTCGAGCTGGCGGTCTCCGCACCAAGAAGTACAGTTTCCTCATAGAGGGAGCTTTGGATGGAGGATGGTCTCAACAACCTCGGTTAAGAGACCAGAAGCTATGAGTTGTGCCTCCTCAGAGGCCACACCCACAGCTTCCACATCTCTGGGTTGGGGGTGTGCCCTCCGCCTGTGAGAGGAGATCTCTCCTGATGGGAATCTCCCATGGAGCGCCGTCGAGGAGAGAAATCAGGCGACTGTCTTGCAGTCGACTGACCTCGTTCCAGTGCTCTCTCTCCAGAACTCCCGGGAGCAGAACAATCGGGGGAAAGGTGCACAGACAAAGCCTCGGCCACGTCTGTACCATGGCATCCAGCCACAGTGGAGCTGAATGAGTCCGAGAGAGAGCCAGAGGGGACCGTGCGATATCATTCGAGTCGCAAACAAGTCCACCTGAGCCTGGCCAAAGACTCTCCAAGTCTGCTTCAGCCCTCGGGGTGAGGCATCTATTCCCCGGGCCTCGGCCCCTGCCTCGACAGGATGTCTGCCCCCACATATATAGAAGACCACTGCTTTGTTGTCATTGTGCATCAACACATAGTGATCTCTTGATAGGCCTGGGAGGATGTGCTTCAAAGCTAGAAACACGGCCAGCATCTCCACTCAACTTATGCGTCACGTGAGATGACGGCCACTCCACAAGCTGCGGGCCGAGCGGCCACTCATGACTGCTCCCAACCGGTGAAAGATGCATCCGTCGCGAGCATATGCGGCGACCAGGAGCTCCCAGCACCAGGCCCTGACATAAGAACCAAGGTTTCCTTCACATGTCTAAGGCACGTAGGCACCGCCGCATGACCTTGAACATGCGAAGCGGGTTTCCCCTTGGGGAGAACCCCTTGGTCTTAAGCCACCACTGTAGGGGTCTCAAGTACAGCAGGCCAAAAGTAACCACATTGGACACGGCTGCCATCAGACCCAGCAGTCTGGAACTGCTTGACAGTGAGTGACCGGCCTTCTCTCACTCTCACGACGAGGATCGACTCTATCCGAGCAGGAGACATACGTGCTTACATCGTGGTCGAATCCCACACCAAGTGCAAGGCCAAAGGAAGAACTGGGTGTTGGTAAGCTTTTGCCCCCAAAAGCAAACCTCAGCAACCTCCTGTGATGAGGAAGGATGGAGACATGTGCATCTTTTAGATCGATCGTGCCAAACCAGTCCTCTGACTTGATCTGAGACACGACTTGTTTGAGTGCGAGCGTGCTGAACTTCAGTCGCCTGACTGAGTGGTTCAAATGATGCAGATCTAAAATAATACGCCACCCTCCATCCTTCCTCGGAATGGTGAAGTACCGAGTGTAGAACCCGGACTCTGCTACGTGAGGAGGGACCACCTCGATGGCCTCCTTCCTCAAAAGAGTAACTACTTCTGTTCCATGATCAGAGCCTGCTCGGGACCTACCATAGTGGGAATGACACCGTTTAAACTGAGGCGGAGGAGAACTAGATTCTATAGCCTCACTCTACAGTGTGCAGGACCCACCGATACATGTTAGTCTACTAAGGAAATCAGTCTCTCGAGACTGACCTCTGGTGTAATCAGAGCGGCTAGCCGGGTGCCCTGAAGCAGTGAACCGGCAGGGGACGGCCCTACTAGCTGCTCTAGAGACCTCCGTGGAGGTCGCGAGCCTCTTAGCACCGCTACGTTTCTGGGCGGTAACTGAGAGAAGCGCTCGCTGGAGACCGCTGCACCCTGGAACACCGGCAGGGTTGGCAGACTGATCTCCTGAGGGCACTGAGGCGTCAGGATATTTTAGACGGAGACTATCCAGCGAGAATGACGGTCAGCAGAACCGCCTTCCGCTATAAGCCTTCGGCCTGGGAGTGCCACTGTGACTCTAGATTCTGCAGAGTACGAGAAGTGACGCCCCCAGAATGAGGAGCTGGAACACGGTAGGTTGGGACTGCTCCCGCCCAGCAGCCCCTGCTGACCGCCTCAACCTCCTCAGAGGAAGAGAGGTAAACACGTGCTCTTACTCGAGACATTTTTATCCCAAGAGCCCCTGTATATCTAACTTCTCATAGTTCAATAAATAATTCATTTTATTCCTGCAATCAAACAACCAGACAAGTAAACACGGTCTGGTGTATTAAGCTTCATATCAAAAATGATATATCTAACTTCTCATAGTCAAATAAATACTTAATTTAATTCCTCAGAATCAAATGCAGCCAAACAACCAGACGAGTAAACACGGTCTGGAGTGATAAGATTCATTTAAAAAATCGAAAATGATATATCTAACTTCTCATAGTCAGATAAATACTTAATTTAATTCCTAAGAATTAAATGCAGCCAAACAACTAAACGAGTGAACACGGTCTAGTGTGGTAAGATTCACATCAAAAACTGAAAATAATGTAATACACGCGTTGCCTCAGCAGCACGCGAGCCACTTGGTCACACAAACAATATCAATCTCCTCTGAGAAAAATAACAGCAGCAGCTAGCTCTCGCTCAGAGGGGGAAGAAACCGCTGCGTGGGATTCCGAGCCTCGAGAGAGAGCGCTGGATCTAGGGAGTGCAGTCTCTAATTTGTGCTTCTGGTGCGTTATACAAATACCGGTGCTACAGAAACAAGCAAAATAATTAAATTAAATAAAATAGGCCCCAATATTATCAATATCAACTGCTTCAGGCGACCAAAAAATATAACTTAACAAAAAAAATTTTAATAACAATTCAAGTATTTCACATGAACTGGTCATCTACAGACCATGCTGAAGGTAGAAACATAAGATGAAAACAAACTACAGAACTTAACATTAACATTACATACTATAGAATGTGGCTCGACATACATTACAACATTCAAAGAAGTATCACGTTATATCTAGGGACTAGAAAGCCATAGAGCCCTGGGCAACAACTTATCTCACCCTAGCAACAACATAAAATACCTTAGCAACCACACAGCAACGCCCTGGCAACCTCCCACATACGGCAATGAATTCTGCACAGGCAAAGAACTCACATTTTCCTCATAAAAAGCATAAAATCTACTCCTTCATTTATAGATGCAACTGAATACCACATACATCTGCATATCTTCATATTTGTGCGTGTGGAGGCGTGAAGGCTTCTGTGGGTGTGTGAGCATTTAAACCACTTAAGATTCATTTTCAAAAGTAATCAATTCATTCACCAGCTCAAATGAGCAGCTCTGTTTTCGGTCTGAAATATTCATGGAGCCTTTCTGTTATCTGTGGCTCACCGCAGGCACCAAGCCCATCATCATCGGCAGTTGTGGCACTTTTCCTGAGCAGACGAATGCATGCAGAGGGTCACTGCAGTTCAGTCATTGTTTCAACCCCAACCCCCCAGACAGCCCTATATTCACAATGAAAGCAGTTCATAATGAATGTTTTGTTTAATAAACACTTCAGACCCACACATTATGGATAAACACGTACTACATACTCCTACCATCCAAAATGCCGTGCCTTGTATATGCAAAATGTGTTTTTTTCACCACCGATAAAGGTAACAAGGTATATTTGACATAAAAGAAACCAGCAGCACACGCACATGATAATTAAATGAAAGCAAGCATCAAAGAGACCTCTTTGGGGTTTTTTTTTTTACATCTCTTTTTCTGCCCTTTGCATGTAATTATGCTCTGGGTTTGGTGCAAAAGGTCAAGAATAAGATCTGACTAGAGAGCTCCCACACCTGTCATGCTCTCGACAGCTTGACGGAGACGCAAAACGAACATGTTTCACACTTCCGAACATGCCACTTTACCATTTGATGATCTTTATGTGGCTTCGTGTATGATTTATTCCTCTTTGTCTGACTGCGCCCATGATATCCCAACCTTATGGAGTATGATTTTCCTCATCTAAATGCAGGAGGACGTCTTCTCAGCGTGAAGGCTGTGTGCGCGCTCTCAAAGCAGGAGAGGCTGAAATTAAAGATGCATGAAGCACTACACATCCCCCTGAAGATCATCAGCACGGTTCCATATTCTCTCGCAAACTCTCCTCAAGACATTTCTGAGGCAGGAGCTGAACTCTGAGCATATGTAGATGTCCACACACCCCACAGAATCACACTCGCAAGCTGCAAAAGAGAGAACTGCCTGTGTGTATTAGCGATACCCATCAGGCAACAGGGCCTTTGTTTTCCAGAGTAGTTTTGAGAAGTGCACACCTGTTTGTTTTTGAATGCTAAATGCTAATTGCTCATTCGGTACTATGAACACTCTCTCCCTTAAGTCTGCAGACATAAAAAATATATATATGATTTCATCACACTCATTTTTTTCTGATAGATAATGAAATTAAGCTCTTGAAGACTTCAGCTGGCTTCAATCTTTAATTTATTATTATTTTATTCAAGGGGTCATATAATGCGATTTAAATTTTTTTACTTTCTCTTTGGAGTGTTACAAGCTCTTGGTGCATAAAGAAGATCTGTAAAGTTGCAAAGACTAAAGTCTCAAATCCAAAGAGATATTCTTTATAAAAGTTAAGAGTCAACCACGTCTACCTAAAATGGTTCATTCTAACACGCCCCCACATATCTACGTCGCAATGTGGGAAGACTTGCATAATGCCGCCCAAATGTTCACGCAAAGAATGAAGGCGTAACTTCTATTCTTGCTGTAGTATTGTTGTTGCTGCCGTGCCATGTCGTGAAGACACTGTGTGTTTCATTGTGAAAGCAAAACTACTTTGTTTGACAAGTCATTATTATCCATAATTATGTTCCCACTGGATGCAACAAATGCCTCGTTTGTAATGGGTTTTAATGTTTTTGTCTCGTCGCTACGGCCAGACAGTGCATCCCAGTATGGTAAGGGGCGTAACATATCCGTCACACGCTTGAGGTATTCGGCCAATCACAACGCACTGGACAGCTGGCCAATCACAGCACACCTCGCTTTTCAGACAGATGAGCTTTGTAAAAATCGACGCGTTTCAGAAAGGCGGGGCATAGAGGAGAAACAATAATGTACAGTATGTGGAAAATAATGTGTTTTTTTAACCTTAAACCGCATAAACACATTTCATTACACCAAATACACAAAATAATGTTCTTTTTAGCAACATCATATGACCCCTTTAATATTATGTAGGAAAGGTCAACAACATCTGAAAGTTCTGGAATGGAAGATATAGAAGGACTGCAACTGAAATGTGTAGTGAGGGAACATGTTGGTTTTAGGGTATAAGAACAGACAGGAAGATGTGAATCCAATCTGGAGGTAAAAGATACTGGCATAGCAGCAGATTGGAATGGAAATCCATAATAGCAACTGACAGCAGACAAATTCAATGGCCAGAACAAAATAACAGAATGATTACTGCTGCTGGAAAGATGAAATGACTAAGAAATTAAGTATCAATGCACAAACACAACAAGAGACACATAGAGCAACACATTAGCATACAGAGAATCTATCACTACTACACTCAATGAGGTAATCATAAACTTCTTGTTATCGCTGCTCAGAAACACAAACTTTAAAAAAACACACACAAATTCAAAAAAAAAACAAATCAAACATTTCACACATTTTCACAAAATACACATTCCTACTGAGTGTCATATTTTTAACAGTACAAAAATACCAAATTAGATTTTTAGATATACATTACAATTCAGAAGTTTTGGATCAGTCCATTTTTTTTATTCAGCAAGGATCCATTAAATTGATTGAAAGTGACAGTAAAACATTTACAATGTTACAAAAGAATACTACCTCAAACAAATGCTGTTCTTTTAAACTTTCTATTCATCGAAGAATCCTAAAAAGAATCCCCACCGACAATTCCTGCCGGACCTGAGACTCAAACCCTTTGGGTTACAAGTCCAACTCTCTAACCATTAGGCCACAACTGCACCCATTCACATTATTTCACATTAAAACCTTTGGATCACCCCTGCAACAAATATAACCAGAGAGTAAGGTCTGTTTTCTGTTCAGTGAATTAAATACTGAAAGGTATTTAATCTCATATCTCATTACTGAAAGTCTTAGTTTTCAGAACTCGATAGATGGAAACCAAAAGATAAGATTATTTAAAAAAAAATTATTGAAAACTGTAAGGCAAGGCAAATTTATTAATATACCACATTTCATACACTGTGGTAATTCAAAGTGCTTAACAGAAAAAGAATGAAAAACAGTAAACAATATTATATAAAAATAGAAAAAGTAATCGTAAAAAAAAGTTTAATAAGAAATAATAAAAAAGTAATAAAAAAAAGAAAATAAAAATAAAAATAAAAGAAAGGAATCAATCAGATAAAATGAAATAAGATCAGAATACAAATAATTAAAACTTGATTCAAAGTGTATTAACAGTTAAGAGTTAAAAGCAAGACTCAAATATGGTTAAATAATCCACACCTGAAGCAGACAAACACACACATGACAACACATCAGTTCTATATAATCAACAGCATTCCTCACAGCAGATTGTCATTTTTCAAGAGGTTTTCCAATGCAACTAAGCAACTAAGATTTTCCTACTAAGAAAGACTTTGATATCAGCAATGAACTGCTGCCCAACTGAACCGACTTCTTCTAATCTATTCAGATCATGTTCCAAGTCCAGATATCGAGGACTGTATCTTATCAAATCACTTCTCATAGTCAGAGTAATTCTGCAAGGAGTGTGAGACTCACTTCACACTTCACTGAGAGTGTTCATGATAAATCTTGTTACCCTCTTCCCCTCTCATCTTCTCTCTCTTTGTATGTCAAGTATAGGGGCCATCCGGTCTCAGGAGCCCTTGTTTGGTTTTATTGATGATGGAAGAGCTTTGTGCATCTGAACAAATTGAAGAACACCTGGGTCCGTGCTCCGTTTTTGTGTATTTCGTTAAAGACTTATTCTAATCCCTCTACATGGGGACATCTGGGCGCTTCTGTTCATAATGAGCGCTGGTGTTGTTGGCAGACTCTGTTTGTTGCAGTTTCATATGTTAACAAATTTAAACTACCCAAAATAAAAAAAAGAAAATAAAAATAAAAATAAAAGAAAGGAATCAATCAGATAAAATGAAATAAGATCAGAATACAAATAATTAAAACTTGATTCAAAGTGTATTAACAGTTAAGAGTTAAAAGCAAGACTCAAATATGGTTAAATAATCCACACCTGAAGCAGACAAACACACACATGACAACACATCAGTTCTATATAATCAACAGCATTCCTCACAGCAGATTGTCATTTTTCAAGAGGTTTTCCAATGCAACTAAGCAACTAAGATTTTCCTACTAAGAAAGACTTTGATATCAGCAATGAACTGCTGCCCAACTGAACCGACTTCTTCTAATCTATTCAGATCATGTTCCAAGTCCAGATATCGAGGACTGTATCTTATCAAATCACTTCTCATAGTCAGAGTAATTCTGCAAGGAGTGTGAGACTCACTTCACACTTCGCAGAGAGTGTTCATGATAAATCTTGTTACCCTCTTCCCCTCTCATCTTCTCTCTCTTTGTATGTCAAGTATAGGGGCCATCCGGTCTCAGGAGCCCTTGTTTGGTTTTATTGATGATGGAAGAGCTTTGTGCATCTGAACAAATTGAAGAACACCTGGGTCCGTGCTCCGTTTTTGTGTATTTCGTTAAAGACTTATTCTAATCCCTCTACATGGGGACATCTGGGCACTTCTGTTCATAATGAGCGCTGGTGTTGTTGGCAGACTCTGTTTGTTGCAGTTTCATATGTTAACAAATTTAAACTACCCAAATGTAAGCCTAATTGCTTTTGTTGGTGACAGTCCATCTGCTGAATTAGTTTCTATGTGGAGTGAATTAGCTTGTTGCAAGTAATTCGTTTATGCTGATACATTGGGCAAATCTGCATATTTTTTACTTTTTATTTATTCAGCGTGGATTCGCTGTCAAAGACGGGTCAACAGATTGCACAAATATGCCTCTATTTGTGACGAATTATCACTTTCTGTTTTGATGGTCATGATTTTTTTCCATAAGGGGTCTGTCCATACTAAAGAGAGAGAATGGTCACTTTGTCTGATATATTCAGTTATGACAATCCACATCCTGCCGTTAGAATCTGATGATATATGTATATTATTCTGTGCTGACAGCTCCGTTTTTTGACATCTATATAAACAAGATGTGAGATTTTTCACACTCCTCAGAGGGAAAGAAAGGGACCTTGAGACAGCCGATGCTCAGCTACTGTAAAAGCGATTTGACATCAAGCATGTCTTTTCCACAGGCGCTGGGACTGCACATTCACAATCAGTTATCGAGCAGCATTTTAATGTTTGCCATTTCAAAACTAAGCCTCAGATGAACAGTTGACATCACAGGCATATGACAGCAGCTGATGGGGTCTGAGATAGAGGTTTAATTTCCTATTAGAGCGGCATTTACACATAAGCCCACTGGGAGACTGGGGTCGCCTAATAACCTGGCCACATCACACAGTGGGGCTTCACAAAGAGAGATCAGTCCTGAACTGTTTCGACAAAATCCACTGTGGCCCACATAACTTCAGCAAAGAAAACGGGTCTCAAGTACAAACTCTCTGCAAACGTATAAAGATGCACGCACAATCTTTGAGCAAAGACAAGTGTGGCATTCTCAAATCAAGTTTAAACACAATAAACGCCTTTTATGCAGGCCAAGACTACATTTGGATTGCATTCGGTTTGCACATTTGTGCATAAAAACTGTGAAAAACTTATTTTCACAAGGAAATAATGATTCAGTTCTCACTAACATTTTCAATAAAATACAGAAAACAGAAACTACATGTACATAAAAATCTTGTGGTGGTCCTTGAAATATGGAATGTGTTAAATGCAATTTTAAAAATTTTAAATGTTTTC
>NW_015505183.1:2786308-2795252 GCF_001515645.1 Sinocyclocheilus grahami
ATATATATATATATATATATATATATATATATATATATATATATATATATATATATATACCAGTAGCGAACTGTGACTTTTGAACCTTGGCCCTCTTCCCCTTCCCTCGTCGGGGGGAAAACAGACTACCAGCCTAGCTTACAGAGTCTAATTCTGGTCATCTTTGACAATTCCACCTTTGAAACAAGAGGCTATTCCAGCCTTAATGCGGTCACATCCCGGACGGTTTGTGTCTTTAATGTCTTTAATATTCGAACACATTGTTTTCTACACGTGCACCGGCGACGGCACCACCGGCCTCCGTGCTTTGACTACAATAGACCGCACTTTCTCATTCTGTTTGCTCTGTTTGTTTGTTTTTTAATCACCGAACTTCAAATTCATTGACACCACTTGCTCATTCAAGAAGTGAATGTTTGACTGTTTGGAGAGAAGATTAAAGGTTTTGGACTGCCATCTCGAACTGAACGTGGCGTGTCCAGTGTGCGATAAGTTGCCCTAGACTCACACATCGCACGGTGGCGGTGCTGCGCTTCTCGTCCGGTGTGCAACCACCTTTCAGAAATGCAACAAGAAAACAGCACAGCGAGAGTGACTGATACCACCAAAATAAAACATAGCTGAATTTAAGTCAAATATAAATCCTCATTACAAATGCATCATCACACAATCGGTCTATGCACAAAATCAACAAATGTATGTTAAATGTAATCAAACACATCACGACAGCGCTCACAGCAAAACAACTTAGCGACAGACACTTCATTACAAACAAGCAGTGTTTATATTAAATAATATTATTATTGGCACAGTGGCCCAGTAAATGTACTCACTTACGTTATTTGCGGCTTCCACTGTGATGTGAATAATAGCTAGCACTGTTGCCAACTCTCGCGAGACAAATAAGCTTCAAAAACAAGCCCAATATTTTTTGATGATTTATTATCATCAATATTATTTATTATAAATTATTACCAATTATTACAAATAAATGAGGCTGCAACATATTAAACTGAAAACACTCTTTTATCTGAAAAGCAAAAACAGAAGCTATTTTACAAAAATCAGCATACTGCAACAAAAGTGGGAACAAAACTCATCTCCAGTCACCTGTGAGCAGAATAGGATTGGAGAGATGGAAAAGGAGATAAACACAAAAGCTTCTAAGGGAAGCTGTAACATAGCCACATATTTATAGCCTACTAAAATGTAGGCTATTCGAACCATATTTACTCTTAGTATTAGTATAGGACTACTTGTTTTTTTATTACAGCCCGTGATAATTAATACATTACAAAAACATTGTAAAAAAAAAAAAATTAGGCTAAAAGAAAGTCATCCCATTCCTCTACGTCTACTTTTATCATCGCTTGGATTACAGCGTCACGCACCTTTTTTTTTAACGTGATTTTCTCCAACGAGGGGGAGGAGGGGGCGGAACATTTGGCAAATTACGCTGCAGCACTTACGTTATTGCACTGGTTGGCTATTAACTGCGAGCAGACAGAGTGTCATTCAATGCATTGGAGAATATGGCGAACATAAATAAAGATTTCCCTATATTTTTTTAAATAAGCCCAAAAAATGTTTTCCAACCCGGGATTTTTACACGCAACTTTACAAAAAAAGAAGCCCAAAGTTGTGTATAATACGCGGACTTGGCAACTCTGATAGCTAGTTAGTTTATCAACGTATATATATTTTTTTCGATAAAGATCTCACAGCAGGCAAAACTTATAAAGTTAGTGATAACAAGGCCTGCCCATTTAGAGGAAAGACATGATTGGTCAGTTTTTCTGTCATTTAAAATTACACTCCCATTGATTTACTATTGCTTGGCCCTATGTAATTTCACAGCTGGACCACCAATCACAGAGCTGCAAACACTAGGCGGAAACATTCTTAGGGGCTTGAGGGCCCTGACGGTTCCCCACTGATATATACTGTAGTTATACTGATATAACTATTTCAAAAAGTAAAATATATTAAAATAAAATAGAAAAATAGAAATATAAATATTTTATTTATTAGATTTTAGTAGAAAAATAAGCCTTTTATCCCAATCTTGGATAGGTTCTGCATAAAAATTCTAATCTAAAGTTAATCAAGGTTTACATAAAATTGATTTTTTTTGAACTGACGATGAGAAAACAGTCTGCAGTTAATAATTAGCATAATACACATTCAAATTTAAAATAATCTGGATTTATCAACATTACAATGAGGATAAGAACAAATTTGTGTGTGTACGGAGGCAGTTTGAGTCTTTTCCTGTACCCAGGTTGGCAGTAATATATGAATGACACCCCACTGAGGTAACTGTCTAAACTAAGAAAGCTACTTGTGTGGATTATCTGTACCTCCATGTCTAGTTTTTAGGATTGTACTCTCGGTCCACCTCCTCTGTTAAAAATGTCAGCACACATTGTACTCGTATGCAGACATGTAAAGTCTCACGTGTGAGAGGGGCACAGTACTTGTCAGAGGTAATCTTTTACTTGTCTAGAGACAAGAAACATTTTCCACGAAGTCCATCTCTCTCATGTGCTGTGTGTTCCTGAGTTAATGCTGCATTCTGCCAGTGGGGATGAGGGATTCCCAGTCAAGTGCCGACACTAAGCACTAAAATCCTGAGGATTTGGCCCATGATTTATGCCTTTCATGCCAATCCTGATCGTGGCGTTACAGACTTTTGAGCTCCTCCAGGTGATGGAATCCAGCAGAGAGTAATTAAGACTCAGGGTGGCTACTACTGCCACAAATCCTGCTCATATGAGATCCACTGGACTCTGAGTCACATCTGGTAATGAGTGAGACTAATGGAGCTCTTTCATCTAGACCTTTTCAAAAGGGGTGGGAGCAGAAACAGAAGGAGGTGACGTCAAAAGAAATCTATGTCAGCACAAGAATGGTACTCTTAATATAACTTTGTTATTTTGTCTCTTACTAAAAAACATTAGAACTGATCTATTTGCACTGCAATTCCATATTGTTCATTTCTAGAGAACATATCTATTTCACATATGTATATACTGGCGTAGGGGAGAGCAGGGTAACATGACACTCTTTACTTTAGTAGTCTTCTAGGAAAGGACAAATGAGATAAAACTAATGCTCCTGAATATATTTCAGGATGTATGCTATCAACTGAAAGAAGAAACGTCTATAATATAAGGCCATAAAAAATAAGATTTTCTAGATGTCTTAACAACTTGCCCATTATCAAAGGGTAAATTAAATCACTGGTATATTCTTAATTTATTAACGTATGTTTAGGTTTTAAATAAGTGTTCAAAAGTGACAGTAAACACTTATACACTGTTACAAAATAAAATGTTCTTTTGAACTTTCTACTCATCAAAGAAACCTAAAAAAGATATTAGTTTGCACAAAAATATTAAGCAGTGTAACTGTTTTAAACACTGATAATACTTAAAAATGTTTCTTGAGCACCAAATAAGATATTTCTAAAGGATCATGTGACTGAAGTAAAGGCTGCCGAAAATTCAGCTTTTCCATCACAGGACTAAATTACATTAAATTAGACAGGACTAATAAATTAAAATAGAAAACTGATTTAAATTGTAATATTTCACTATATGACTGTTTTTACTGTATTTATAATTAAAATAAATGCAATGGTTAGAGACTTCTTTCAAAAACATAAAATAAAATAAAATCAATTAATGAACTGTCCTGTTTGTCCTGTTTGGCTGCATATCAATAACAATTTAATAAAACACAGCCTCAGAAAAAAAGGTACAAAAGCTGTCACTGAGGAAGTATACCCTTTCAAAAGGGTACCTTGTGCCTTATTTACCCCTAAAGGGTGCATATTAGTACCTTTCAAAAAGGTAATCGCCCGGGTGACAGCTTTTGTACCTTTGATTCTGAGAAGGTTAAACGTTTAGAATTTTTGCAAAGAAAAATGTTTAGATATTTTTAAATAATATTTTGGGCATTTGGTGATAAATAATAGTCGCCACTGACACCCTACCCCACTCTTGCCTATCAGTGCTTTGTGCTGAAAATCTTTTCAATATATAGTGCAAATTAGTGGTAATTGCAGAGCTTTAAATTAGATGGGGATGCAATCCATGATAAAGGAAATGTGAGATAAAGCAATTTAAGATAAAGGACATTTTAAACAAGATCAGATCAAGGAAGATGTGTTCTCCGAAGATTTAAAGACACACCTCATTAAAACGCAATTCCTTTACACAAAGAA
Source organism: Sinocyclocheilus grahami (assembly GCF_001515645.1). Classification (NCBI taxonomy): domain Eukaryota; kingdom Metazoa; phylum Chordata; class Actinopteri; order Cypriniformes; family Cyprinidae; genus Sinocyclocheilus; species Sinocyclocheilus grahami. The sequence continues at coordinate 2,790,537 of NW_015505183.1, forward strand.
ATAAACAGTGCTTGTAGATGGACTGTTTAATAAAAGCTGAATTAAAAGCTACATGGAACCGCCTCATGGGAGCCATCATACTGAGATCACATGACCAGACTACTCACTTTAATCTCTGTACATTCACTGATGAAATCAATGAATAATGGCTGACTGCAAATATAGCATTTCTATGATGAAAAAACACATTCAGGCTACATCAGTATAAACCCAAGACAACTGACTGAGTGCCCCGATAAAGTAGCATACAGTATAGAGAGCTCAGTAACTTTCTCCATTTCTGCTGGAGGACTCACGTAATGCAGACAACCAAAAAGAAAAACAAAAAGTACTTGCAGAAAACCAAAAGGGAAAACAATCTCCACCAGACTAAGAAGAAAAAGAAATATACAGCCCAAGTGAGATTCTCATTTTTGAATGGCATCGATTACCAGCACGAAACAAAGCTACAGAGGCTGCTGCATATAATGGTATCCATATTGGAAAATACCAACATCTGTGGGAGGACCAACTCTATTTCCAAACTAATGCTGGAGATGATTACTGTGGGGATGCTGTTGAGGTTCAACACATATTTACTGGGTCGGACTAAATAACATGATTGTAAACCAACAGATTGAATTTTCTGCTCCTTCATGGACTCACTATGGTGTTAACGTTTTTCCAATTTTGATTCTCCACTGAATGAATTGTGAAGTCTGTAGATGAGGTTCAGTGTGGTTTTGGCAAAGCACCTCTCCATTTTAATTGGATTCTGTAATGACATATATTGGGGGTAAAATGACTTCGGAATATTTCCTCCGAATACGAGAAGTTCAGCGCGGCAAGGGCCGGTTCGGTAGTGTGAAACAGAGCCGTTTCACAGGAAGCGTAGATTGCGTGGGTAAGCCATGCATGTTTGATGGTGTTCAGCCCCCACACACTCAAAACACATCATTACGCTGGCCTATCTGGTGACCCCTTGCATCAGGGGATGAGCGGTGGGGCGGGAGAGTGATTCTGGAACTGATCCTCCGTTTATCACATGGGAAACAGGACAAATGTAGGCAAAAACAGAATGAAACCCAATTCTGGATCTGTGTTTCTGCTTAAGAAGGGACTATAAATGCAAAACTGACAAAAACATTTTTATATTGTATTCCATAAAAATGATCGAAGCTAATGCATCACGTTCAAAGCTCATCACGGCTAAAAGCAGATTTGTATGATATGGGATTACTGTAGCATTTAGGCGCATTGCAGATAGTAAATTAATCCAAAGCTCTAGTGGATTTTCAGTTTTTTAGGAGACCCACGCCATAGCATACACAATTATGTAATATCCTGCAGCAGCTAGAGCTGGAACAGAACAGAAGCAGAAACCTCTTGACTTATTGATTCAGGTAAGGATGGATCGGACATGAACACAACAAAGAGGTCTCTGACAGCTGGGCTGAGAGCTGGGCTTGTCGCCTATAATGTGCACGCCTAAAATGTTAAGACAGACATTTAATTGTGACAAAGTCTAGTCAGGGTGCGAACTACGGGGGAGCTAGGGGGAGCTCGGCTCCCCTTAATAAGACATGGGCTCCCCTGAAAACCTGATTTGTGAAATTTTGGGGGGGTCTCAGAAAATATTGACAATGTGTTATTTTGACGTGCAATTTCAGTTTTGTGTAATGTGATCATCGTGGATTATTATGTGTAAAATTGCCTAATTCACTTCAATAAAGATAACTATACATGCTATTCTTGGCATGAGCATCAAGGTGTGGGGGCGCTGCGGTGCAAATTCCACTCATGTTTAGTACATGTTAACTTAAAGATTTGTAGAAAAAATATAAACGTTGGACCCTGTGGTCGATTCTGTGTTAAGGTAAGGCATGTTATTCGCAATTATGTGTTGTGGTTGGGTTGTTATAGGTCTGCGTGACTCTCGATGTCGTAGGTCTAACTGAATGGAGTAATTATGGTATTCTTCTGTAGCCTGACGATGAGTAACTTTAACCGTTGTTCATGTGAACTCAAAGACAGCCTGATGCTTTGTTTATAGACTATTTGTGGGTGGCTGTTTGTTGTTTCACCTATCAATTCGTGTCAAAAAATCAACACCATCATCGTCATTGTATTATTATTATTATTATTATTATTAAACCATTTGAATTTAATAACATTTTTAAATGTTAAATTAAATCATTTTAAAGGCAATAACTGAATACATGCATTATTATTTTTTAATTATTATTTTATTACTGCATACATTATTATTTTAAATGTATTATTATTTTAAATATAAATAACTTACTAAAGAAATTATACAAAATAACAACAACAAATACATTTTATATAATAATTTTATATTTTTAATAATCCAATTTTAAATGTGGACTCAGAAGCTGTGTAAAACTACACGCCTGTCCAAAATTATAATTCGATTACACAAAATATCAAAAAGTTACATATAAATATTCACATTTATATAGAACCACTGTAAACCAAACAAACTGAAAACTCATTATCACTGGTTTGCTGGTGTGCAGCATAATAGTCATAATGTAATATAAAGAAGAATGTGGAGTGTTTGAATACAAAATTACATGCACACAATGAAAGGTCATGATCAATACTTCGAAAAGCACAGCAAACCTGCTGACAATCAAAGCATGACAGCAATTTGCTTCCTCAGCATGCATTTATGAAGAGATACAGCAGATAGTCCAAGGTCATTTTTGATTGTGCTATTAGTGCAAACATTTGATTCTGGTATTAGTCCAACACTCCAGCATCGCAGAACAAAAATAGATCCACTCATATTCATTTCCCGTAGCTTTTGAACTTTAGAAAGAGGAAGAAGAAAGTGAAGATGTGAGAAAAGAGTGGGAGGGAGAGAGGCAAGAGATGCTCAACTAGAACAAGAAGAGGTCTTAATCATTTTCTGTCACAGTGTGAGGTCTTAAAGTACCTAGAGAGAAAAGCAGCATATTAGAGTTCTACAAAAGAAGGGCATGAATGGGCAGGAGACAAATGTGTTTATTGACTCCAAAGGTACAAAAGATATAACAGGCATATGGACCACCTGTCAAAGAGAATTATGATCTTTGCCCTTCCTGAAAATCTGAGGTAGAGGAATCAGAGCAATTAATGTCCTTCCTGTTTCAGAGATTTTTAAAGGGACAGTTCACCTAAAAATTAAAATGCTGTCATTATTTATACACCCTTATGTCATTCCAAACCTGTGTAAAGTTTTTTTTACTCAGCTTTTTGAGTCTTTTTGAACTATTCAATAAAAGAATCTGCTCATGAGAGTAATTTGGTCACCGTGAACTGTTGTTGTATGGAAAACAGTGGGCACGACAGAATTTTCATTGAGGGTGAACTATTCTTTTGCAGTTTTTCTGAATTGCTAAAACACATTTCTTGAAACCATCACTCATTTTCTCAAAACCGTAAACAGAAATCCAAATACTCAAACTAAATTCACGAAACCTCTGACTCTTGCATCAAAATCAAACAATCACTGCAAAAGCATTTCACTTGCACTCAAAATCAAACGGTGCTCTCAGATCACACACACGAGTCAATAAAGAAAACACTACAGAGCATTCATTAGACACTACAGAGAAAAATGGAGAACACAGCATTCAGACCATTACAGAAAAAAGTATATTGTATTGAGTAAACAATTTTGCAATTCTGTAAAAAAGTATAGTAATTGCAACTGAGTAAGGTGAATATATTGTATAGGCCTACTGTATGTATACTGCAAGAACAGTATTGTGCTGAATATTGAATAGCACTGAATGTTTGCATATATTCAGCACATGGATACTGCAAAAATACTGCAGTCCAACTGCAAAGGCCAAAATGGTAAAATCAAACTCTAAATGAATAGCTTGTTACAGTACACACAAATACTGTAAGTTGTGCAATTGTAAAATCAGGGTCAATGAGAGATTCATTCTGTCTCAGCATCATGTCTTTGTGCTTGAGTCCAGCCTGAGGACTTTGTCCACATCACAAGTAATGTAGTCTTTTTTTTGCTAGACAAAGAGAAAAAAACCCTTTGGTCTGACAGACCCAGCCTTGATAACACTCTCTAAACCCGACTCTTTCTCTCCTCATCCTCTTCCTCCACTTCTTACATGTACTCTTCCTCCTCTTCTTCTCAGACTGTTTCCATCTAATGTCCGTATCATCATTCAGTCACCTGTGCCACTTGTGCACTCTGAACTGGCTCATATTTTGTCCAGTTGGTTTGATCACATCATTAGAAACAAGTGTGAACAATTTTGAATCGTTGTGTGTAAACGATGACAACTGTGCTTTACTTGTGTTTAACTTTTGTGTTTAGCATTTTGCAGCACAAATGCATCACAGTGTGATAAGTGTTTAAAGGGGTCATATGATGCGATTTAAATTTTTCCTTTCTCTTTGGAGTGTTACAAGCTCTTGGTGCATAAAGAAGATCTGTAAAGTTGCAAAGACTAAAGTCTCAAATCCAAAGATATATTCTTTATAAAAGTTAAGAGTCAACCACGCCTACCTAAAACGGCTCGTTCTAACACGCCCCCACATATCTACATCACTATGTGGGAAGATTTGCATAACGCCACCCAAATGTTCACGCAAAGAAAGAAGGCATAACTTTTATTCTTGCTGTAGTATTGCTGTTGCCACCGCCGCCATGTTGTGAATGCACTGTGTGATTCGTTGTGAAAGCGAAACTACTTTGTTTGG
>NW_015505183.1:2802553-2860584 GCF_001515645.1 Sinocyclocheilus grahami
GCTTGTTGTTTGTCATTTCTCCGATCACAAATGCAGACATGGTTTTATGTTTACGCGGCGCGATGCAACGCGGCGCGATGCAACGCAACGCGTAAAAAGACAGTATAAGTCATTATAATCCATAATTATGTCCCCACTGGATGCAATGAATGCCTCGTTTATAATGGGTTTTCATGTTTTTGAATCATCGCTCCGGCCTGACAGGGCATAATCACAATATGGTAGGGGCGTAACTTTTCTGTCACACGCTTGTGGTATTCGGCCAATCACAACGCACTGGATAGCTGGCCAATCACAGCACACCTCGCTTTTTCAGACCGATGAGCTTTGTAAAAATCTGCGCGTTTCAGAAAGGTGGGGCATAGAGGAGAAACAATAATGTACAGTATGTGGAAAATAATGTGTTTTTTTAATCTTAAACAGCATAAACACATTTCATTACACCAAATACACAAAATAATGTTCTTTTTAGCAGCATCATATGACCCCTTTAAGTGAATGAGAATGTGTTTAGAGTTTTGCTAAAAGAGTGCATGAGATTTGCAAATAGAGGCTAACTCCCTGAATGTGTTTAAGGTTTAACAGAAAGAGTGCTTTATTTGATAAATTGATTTAAGCTAGTGAGAATTTGGTTCAGAGATTGGGGTTTAGTGTTTTAGCAATTACGAAAAAATTTAATATTTCGCAATATTCCTGCATTTATGGTTAAATAAATGCAGCCATGGTGAGCATAATAGACTTATTTTCTTTCAAAACCATTAAAAATATCTCAACAATTGCAAACTTAATGTATAACCAAAAGCTAACAACTATCAAAAATCAACTGATAATGCAAAAAAAACCGAAACCTTCAGAGGTCTATTGTTATCTGTAAGCATTTATTAGAACATGTGCATTAACCAGTAGTGTGGTGAGGGTTGGGTTGAGGAGCTCATTGTTTTGTGATGCAGTATATCATTCCACACCTTATTAAGTTAAGATGCATCAGCGTCCCACAGAGACCGGGAACGGCTCCAACTACGTCTAATCAATGTCACACCATCCCTAAGACTTAAAGCATGCAGTCAATATGCTTTCATAATGACCAGCCGAGCCGCTACTGCATCCATAACTGTGGTATTAATATTGCCCACTGTGCCACTTATATAGATTCACCCTGAATCCAATTAATACAGACCTTCTAAATAGGGTGAAAAGTGCAAAATATGAAAACATGCAGTCAATAGATTATTTGTGCATTAACAGGAGAAGATATTTCCAAAGACTCTCCATGGCAACCCTTGGAAAGCTGCTTGGAAAACATTACAAGGGCTGGTAAATTAAAAATCTCCCAAACGATCAATATTGTGTGTAAGTGAAGGATTATTCACATCAGCTAGAACAAGTTCTCCATTAAAGCTAAAACATTCATCATTAAATTCACTTTTATGAGTTTATACTAGAGATGCACTGATATTAAAATTCTTGCCAATACTGATAAACCAATAATTATTTTATTTATATGGGTTTATGTATATGTCGGTATGGTCAATCACATTAAATGGCAGATATTAAAATTGTTTACTATTTTGTCTAAATAAATGAAAGATAAAATGCTAAAAACGGAAATTATATTAAATGCTTCAAGTGAATCACAACATTATAATGTACATTTTGCATTTTGAAAAATGGAAACTGTTCAAATTTGCTAAATATTACATTTAACAGTGTTATTAAATTATTAGCGATTAGCGATTAACTTTTAATGATTAACTTTTAGCGAGCATTAGTTAACTGAAAAAAATAATCACGAACAATTAAATATCCAATACTGCTGGATACAAAATAAATAAATTGGACAAAACAATATGGTACAAAAAAAAACAATAACAACAAAAATCAATACATTACAATGCAAATACAAATTTAGATACAAATACAAAAAACAAAATAAGAAACTGAAACTGAAAAAAAAATCTGTTAAATTAATTTAAATACTAATGCAAAATAAGATGCCACCACATTACACCAACTGGCAGAGAAATGAGACAGCCAGTCTAAGCATCACAAATTATTTTCAGCACATTAAACACTGCTTGTCTTACTAGTGCCAACCCACTGCACCAAATCAGGTGCATGATTGTATGCTCCCAGCTGACAGAGAGTACAGTGAACTTCTCAAAGCAGTCAGGCACAGACTCAAAAAAACAACTACTGTATGCTTCTCTGGCAGCATTTAGATCAGAGGAATACTCAGAAATATGCCAATTTACTGTGAACTGTGATCTGGTTTAACAGCTTTGAGAAAGAAAGTCAAAAGAAAGGAAGTTTCCCATATCATGGAGCAATCAGATCTAAGGTGATTCTACCCACAGGAAAGTTTTCTCAGTTGTTATTTTAGACAGAAATTAGATTAAATTGAGAAAAAATGGTTTGGTTGTGGGTGCATGGCATCCATTAAAACACAGCTACAATATGCAACTCAAATGTACACTACTGTTCAAAAGTTTGGGGTCAATATTAATTTATTTTAAAAAAATCTTACTTATATTTAGCAAGACTACATTACATTTTTCAAAAGTGACAGTAAATACTACAATTCAAAAGTTTAGCGTCGGTAAGATATTTTACTTTTATTCCGAAGGGGTGCATTCAATTGTCCAAAAGTGACAGTAAAGACGTTTATAATGTTACAAATTATTTCCATTTTAAATAAATGCTGTTCTTTCTGTTCATCAAAGAATCCTACAAAATGCATCACGATTTCCACAAAGATATTAAGCAGCAAAAACTGTTTTCAGCATTGGTAATAATAAGAAATGTTTCCTGCACCAAAATCAGCATATTAGAATGATTTCTGAAGGATCATGTGACACTGAAGACTGGAGTATTGGCTGTTTTGCCATCACAGAAATAAATAGCTTTAATATATATTAAAATAGAAAACCGCAATTTCAAATTATTTCACAATACCGCAGTTTCTACAGTTTTTTTAATCAAATAAATTCAGCCTTGGTGAACATAAGAAACTTCTTTCAAACTTTTAAATGGAAGTGCATGTATCCATAATATTCCTACATCTGTTTCCATGTGATATATAAAGTTTGTGTTGCAAATAAAACTTCTAAATTGACTAAAAGTCAAGAAAAACCGGCTGATAAGAAGGTGCACATTGTCTTAATGCAGCATATCCATAGCTGGTTGCAGGTTGCAGCAGTAGGATCAGAGGTGTGCTTGGAGATTAATCTCTGAGGGTTCAGCCAACAGCTCAGGTACGAGTGAATAATTGCACTTCGAAGTGCCTAAAGCATATCTATGAGTTTCTACCGTATTGCTGGAGGGGTACTCGATCAAACCCCTGAACAAAACAGCCCGGAGGAGTAAATCGATAGACAGGTGACATCTTCATGACACGATCATGCAGATTTTAAGCCATTAGACCTCTTAACACACATGCGGAAGAGTGGTATCTATCCCTGTGAGGAAGGGTAGGTATGTTTTTTGCACACATACAAACACCCGCAGGGTCAAGAATAGCTGCTCCCTGACTGGGCAAGGCCTGCTGGGTAATTACAAGGAAAAGGTCAAACAACGAGCTAATGGGCGTCACAGGGTGCTAATGGAGCAGTGGACAGATGCGAATACACACATACTGTACATATGAACACAAACACCTACACATATGAACACGCACATTCTGCTAAATTAATTCTGCATGATTCTGAATAATTCTTATTAATAAATGTAAGAAATGCACATGCACAAACACCAGATCCCCTCAGGCTGTGTGCGAACCACACAGTGGGCTGTCAATAAACCTGCCTAGAAACACACACAGAGCTCCTGTCTGTCAATAACTCTGCATAGTTTATGGAAATTTGCTTGTGCTGCTTTGCTGCCTCTCAGTTTTTAGGATCTGACCAGCCCTGCCGTACACAGAGAATGGGGGAGCTGAAACAGACGTCAGGCCTGATTAGGAATCATACTGCACTCGTAATGTGTGCAAACACCCAATTCTATGTCAAGTAGTTTCAAAATTACAGAAATTTCTAAGGACTATTGTAGGGTGAAGTGACCTGGGGCTTTGAAATTAATTGTTGCAAAATACGTGAATGCATTTATGCTATCACACACACACACTGGCCTGATTTCTGATTTGAAGAGTAATCAACTGATTATGTGGATAACAAAGAGATAAATTACGAAAGAACCCCTCAGACTTCCCATAATATATGTGTGTGTGTGTGTGTGTGTGTGTGTGTGTGTGTGTGTGTGTGTTTTCCCTAGCGCTCCATCACTAGCGTAAAAACTGTTAGTATGCTAATCATTCTTAGTCAAATTTGTCCTTCTGAACTGTTTGTCATTTTAATGACAAAAGAAAACTGAACAATGACAAAACATCCCTTGGGATCCTGAAACACTGAGTTTACACATGCAGTCCCCTGACAGAACATTCCTGCTGTAGGAACTCTGAAAGTTTCAATAATAATGAAACTAATAATCAAATAAACCTCCAAATGTGCTATCAAATAGACAGTGTGATAAACAATGAATAAAAAATGAAATAAAAGGTTTGTGTGACATTTTAGGGGAAAGGAAAAAGAAAATATAATTTCAGAATAAAAACAATTAAGTCAGCACAATGACTAAAAAACTAACTTGTATCTGTCTGATAACCTGAAGAAAAACATAAAATATTTTTCATTTTTGTTGAATGCTTGTTGTTTTTTTCCGTCGCTTCATTTCATTTGCCTTCTGTCACACTGAAAGAAGATAATGACACTATTATCTTCTGAACAGCTGCTTTAAAGCTGAACTTGGATTTGTTTCATAATTGACCAATTTTACAACATTAACACTGTTATTTTCCTGTTTATTAACGTGAAGCTGCTTTTAAACAATCTGTATTGTATAAAGCACTATATAAATAAATGTGACTTGACTTGACACTGGCCTACAGCAACAGTAGGGAACTGATATTGTGCAAATATATTATGCACAATATTCAGGATTTGAGATTTTTATGAATTCAGCTTGCAACATTTTCCATCAATTCCCTCTTTTTTTCTTATTTCTGCTTTTAAACAATCTGTATTGTATAAAGCACTATATAAATAAATGTGACTTGACTTGACACTGGCCTACAGCAACAGTAGGGAACTGATATTGTGCAAATATATTATGCACAATATTCAGGATTTGAGCTTTTTATTAATTCAGCTTGCAACATTTTCCATCAATTCCCTCTTTTTTTCTTATTTATTGTCCTCTTCATACTATTGCTGTAAGTCAGAGTGACAAAAGGGCAAATGAAACAAAATAAAACCAAACCAAGCAAATCTGTTAACAAAAGTAATGCTTTCATAAATATATACTGTATTATGCAAAATATTTATGAAACCATTCATTTTGTTAAGCATTATAACCATTTTTGCCTGGTTTGGTTTTATGTCATTAGCCTTTTGTCACACTCACAATAATAGGAAGAGGACAGAGGGACACCACAGCTCAATATGCCACAACATGTCCAGCTAAATTGTGTTTTTGAAGCTACACATTAAAACAAAAACACAAAAAACTAAGAGAAAAGGTAAAAAGCAAAAGTAAAAGCAACCAAAGTACAGTACTTTGTAAAAGGTTGTATAAGGTAAAAAAAAAAAAAACATCTCTGATAAACAAGTGTGAAATGCATTAGTGGCCAGAGAGAAAGTAGTAAGAGGTATCTACACACTGAGATCATGGTCACCTCAAACCTGAAAATACTTCACCCTGGGAAAGAACAAAACACACAGACCACTACAGAAAAACCACAACAGCACCACAGCGTGGGAGACTGGGGAGAGAGCCAGCAGAAAAGAGAAAGAATGAGAGAGCAACAAGAACAAACACACTCTCTCATTAAGGGTGAAAGTCTGAAAATATCACAAAAAACTGTTCTGTTTCTGTTCAGTTCTGAAGTCAACAAAAGTGTAGTGTCCCCTGAGATTTCAGAGCCAAGTGCCTTTTCAATACAACTTTCAAAAAAAGTATTTCTGCAGGTTTTATGATGGTAAATTGTTTCTCAGTATTTTTGTCGTTTTCCAGTGCAAATGTCTAAATATTCTTAAATCAAGACACATTTATTTGAGAAGCAAAATGAAAAAAGATATCTTGTTTTCTTTAAAAACGGACCAATAGTGAGTTTATGATCAAAACAAGAACAAATATCAGAAACAGAATTTATTCAAAGGGGAAAAACATTTTTATACCCAATTTACAGATATTTGTTCTTGTTTAAAGCATAAACTCACTTAATTTTGTTTCATTTCTTAGAAAACAAGACAACAAAAATTAAAAACAGAAAAAAATATATATTAATTTTTAGCAATGCATGCAAGATTTAATGACCCGACTTTATTAATTTGAGCCTTTTTGCTCCGATTTAAGACCTTTCTTAAGGGTTTCATTTGTAGAAGCGAGAATTTAGACTAATTAAGATCTTTTTAAGACCAGCAGAAACCCAATCAAGTTCAGTTGCCGTTTTGCTTTATTAATAAAAAATAATATTTTTTTTTTATTAATTAATTAATGAGTGAAGTCCGGTCCCTTTGCACTCTAAATGAAATAATTCCAGACCATTCTAGACCAAAAGTTTTCAGTTCAATTCTGATGTGTTTTTAAAACACTTCATGAAAATGGTCCTAAAGCAGCGTTAAAAGTATTGTGTTAAACTTTTTAAATAACATTTTAACTTAACACAAAAACTTTGACAGCCACAAAAATACATTTTGTAAAATGTTACTAAATGTTTTGTTTTCTTTCAAATTTTCTGCAGACCCCTAGAACTCCCCAGTGGCCCTGAGAGGTCAGTTGGAAAACATCGGCGTGGCTTACACTTCTATACAGAACTACTGAGTTGCTAAATAAATAAATAACTTCACTCATTCATTCATTCATTCATTCATTCATTAAAAAACCACTTTTGGCCATGTCATACCTCACTTACGGAATCAACTAAGACGAAACTTCCACTAACGCTCCCTCAAAAAAAATTGCAAGCCTTCCAGCATATTTCAAATCTCAATATGAACAGATCTTGGTTAAGAGATAAAGTTAAAGCTCATGCAGCATGATGTATTGAAATTCGTGAAAGTCTAGGCTGTTCGTGCCTGGAGTTATGAGCATTCTGGCAGGAAGGAATCAGACAGCTCTATTCTGAGTCGGTCCACCAGGGTCTTTGACAACAAAACAAACCAAAATGTTCCATAACTTCACCAACAGATTTTGAAAAGGCGTTGCAAAACCAACAGAGGTTTGTGGTCTGTGATGTACGTAACTCATTTTAAATTATACCAGCACAAGCACTTTGAGTCTAATCAGGGGCAGCGCTCGACTACGGCTGATCACTTTAAATCGTAGGACAATGGGATATCGCCATCCCTCAAGCAGCCATTTCAGAGCACATTTAATGCTGTTAGCATCGACCCGCTCCAAAGCTGTGCAGGTCACTTCAAAAGCTTGTTTTCAAAAGTTCTTTTGTCTGGTGCTGCTCACATAAACACAGCGTTTTCAAACAGACAAGTGTACTTGTGTGTTTTTACAGAAGATTTCTCATGCCATTGTTAAACTCCCTTTCTGGGATGCCATGTTTGATTTCCTCAAAAGTACGACCTGAAACGGGATGTTTGTGGAGTTGGATGATGAAATTAATGAATGCAGGAGAGCAGAAAAATGGGCTGCATGTGGGTTTAGTGATTTGGTTTGTAATCTTTGCCTGTTCAATAGCAATGACGCAAAAACATTTAAGCCAATCACATCACCCCAAATATCTAATCTACTCCAGGAAGATCTAATTTTTCATAGCTTTTTGAATGTTTGGTTACACATTAAAATGTACACCTTTAACATACTGACAGCGATTAAAAAATAAACACTTATGTACGATAAGATTTAATTCATGTTTTTGAAAGAAGTCTCTTATGCTCACTAAGGCTGCATGTAATTGAAAAAATACAGCAAAAACTTGAATATTGTGAAGTATTGTTACATTTTAAAATAAGCAGCTTCTATTTTAATATATTTAAAAAAGTTATTTATTCATGTGATGGCAAATCTGAATTTTCAGCAGCCATTAATCTACTCTTCAGTGTCAAATGATCCTTCAGAGATCGTCACCTTGGGATTATAAGGTTCGATCTGAAATGTTTTGTCAAAATTGAGTTATTCCCATATAGTTACTCTGTGACAACTTATTTACATTATGTGGTTTTTTTAAGTTGTGTACATTTTCAAACTTTTTTATTTAGAATACAAAAAGGTTCTATCTACAAAGTATATGGAATGCAAAAACTTTGAAGGTCAATATTTCAAAACCATTTAGAATGCAGATAGAATCGTACAATTCCAAAGTTGTGCAATTATTCTAATATGCTGATTTGGTGCACAAGAAGCATTTCTTATTGTTATCAATATTGAAAACAGTTGTGCTACTTAATATTTTTGTAATAACCATGATTTATCTTTTTTTTTATTCTTTCAATAGCAAGTTCAAAAGAACAGCATTTATTTGAAATATCATTTTTTTGTAACATTATAAAATTAAATGAAAAAAAAATACATCTGCTAGAACCACACTATATGTACAAATACCTGAATACTACTGAGATCATGTTCACTGACATCACCCCAAACATCTTATCCACTCACATCACCCTAGACAACTCATTCAATCACCTCCTGCAGGCATCCTGTCCAATCAGTTCCTTCAATCAATGAAACCAACCAGATGGAGAAAAATAGAGAAAGCAGTAGAAAAGAGTGAGCGCGAGAGAGAAGAATAATGGTGTTTTCCCAAAGGACAGAGGAAGATCTAGGCTGAATGATGAGTGCTTGATTGACACATTCTTGAGCGTCTTTGTCAGTGTATAGGAAGATCAGCGACATCAGGCAGCATCGACAAAGCTCTGATCAATACCGCTCAGCGCCATCTAGAGATGATGGCATTAATGATAATGAAGAGAGAGGGAAAAAGCTAGAGAGAAATCCCTGTAATGCAAAGCCTTTTATCAAGAGTTTCAAAGTGAAATAAAAGGAAATAGTGTTTGGTCACTAGGGGTTGAATGATTTCAGATTTTTTAAAGTCGACTCTTGCGTGATGAAAGTCGAGTTGAAGTCAACTAGTCGCTGATGACGTCATTAATGAACGAATAAGCCTGGAGCTGTGACAAACAACTTGTGCACAGCTATGGCATATAACGCAGCGCTGCCCACATGGCTATTGCTCCTATAACAGCTCATTTATATCAGTTCTTTTGCCTTTGGGTCGTTATATTTCTCACAGATTTCTGCTTGTTCTAAATCAGATACAGATAACGTAGCACAATAAAGATTACATTTATATGAATGCATTAGTGAGAGTGATTGCATGTGTGAATTAATTCTACCTGGCAGCGTCTCTCTACTAGTAGTGAAGCTGTGGGATTTAGTTATTAAGAAATATATGCTTGAACTTTTCAGTTTCTAAGCTATTTTATTGAGAAATCACAGAACAGTGTTGACAGTACATTTCCACGCTGAATGATTCTGTGTGCACACGATCTGTGCGTGATGTATGAGCTACTGTCTGTAGCCTATGCAAAAACAGTGCAGCAGCACATTAGATCAGAACGGCGATTAACTTACCTGTACAATAAGCGGTTTAAAACGTGCATTCTCCCATTCAATTTTGAGCATCCAGTAATATAATCACACATCTTGGGGAGTGCTTTCAGAGTATGCATTTATTTGTCATTTTAACTGTTTGGAAACGGAGCGTAAATGTGGAAGTCCTTCAAAGATTTCTTATCCTGTTGCGCCCTCTATAGGACCAGCGACTAGTCGACGTCAAGCTTAAAGCATCATGGCAGAGCACTGAAGTCGATTAGTCAGTGCAACCCCTATTGGTCATTGCTGAGTTGTATCTGGGCTCCTTCCTGAGAGGTTCATGGAAAATCTGGTAATTCAAACGGGAAAAATAAAATATAAGTATAACACAGCACCATTATGATGTAAAATAAAGACATATTTAAAAGTCTGCATTTCTCATTGTTATTCTGGTAACAATTTACATTGCAAAAATAAAAAATAAAACATTTTCACAAGTGGACTCTACAGTATAGCTTTTAAAAGAAAATCTAATATTTTTATGTCAGCAAACAGATAATACAGTATGTGTGTATGTAATGTACACTACTGTTCAATAGTTTGGGATCTGTAAGATTTTTGTCTTTAAAAGAAGTATCTTATGCTCACCAAGGCTTCATTTATTTGATCAAAAATACAGTAAAAATCACAATATTGTGAAATATTACTGAATTTGAAAGTAACCATCTTCTATTTGAATATATTTTAAAATATAATTTATTCCTGTGATGGCAAAGCTGACTTTTCAGCAGCCATTATTCCAGTCTTTAGTCTCACAAGATCCTTCAGAAATCATTCTAATATGTTGAATTGGTGCTTAAGAAAGATTTCTGATTATTATCAATGCTGAAATGTTTTTTTTTCAGGATTATTTGATGAATACAAAGTTCAAAAGAACAGAATTTATTTGAAACATTTATTTTGTAACATTATAAATATCTTTACTGTCACTTTTTTTGACATCGAATTTAAAGCATCCTAGCTAAATAAAAGTATTAATTTCTTTAAGTAAAATAAAAATCTTACTGACCCCCAAACTTTTGAACAGTATTGTAGTCATCACACTGTTCATTAAAGCTGTATACCTGCTGAGGCTCTTACACTCCCCAAGCAGAAAAAACAGCCAACACTGTAATGCAACAAAAGTACATCCATTGTGTGTGAAGCCTCACACAGCACCTGTGGACCCTCTGATGCAGCTCAGCTGTTGCGGAAAAGAAATGTCTTACAAAAGACGGCACTACCTGCAGAGTTTCTGGCTCCATTAGCGGGAGGTTTTTCCTTGTTCATGAAATGAGGCTGCCTTTATCATGGATTTTATGCTATCATAGGCTTTGACCTAACGGAGACACAAAAAATTAGCTAATTTATGTTATTACATTATGTTAATTAAAGAAAAGGCTATGAAATAACTTAATTGTGTTAATGGCAAATGTCTGGTATCCGTAGAAGACAGGAGGAGAAAGGGAACATTTTCACACTTCTTTATATGCCAATGTCATAGAGACTGAAGCCAGAAAATACTGTCACAGAAAAAGAAAGAACAGACCATTTTCTGATTTTCTTTGGCCAATTAAACACTGCCAACAAGCACTGATATTAGCGAAGCACAAATACTCTACACGGCCTGTGAACTATTAATGAGCCATGTCATACGCTTATGAAAACTTTACTACCTCTTGATTGGATGACATGTGTGGCCATATGTGTATCATGTAAGTCCTGGACAAGAAAGAGGAGAAAGCAAAATGATACAAACAGTGAAATATCCCAGTGCTCAGACAATCAAATTTAATAACTGGAACCATTGTATAATCATGTTTATAGAATGTTCTTGATTTTTTTAAAAAGGACTTCTAAATCTGCATAACTGTTCCACAGCAGAGTCAACCAGCTCATTACACTTACACACACACTCATGATCTGACATGAATTATGTTCACCTAATAATCACTTAACTGATTCGAATAATGTTCTCTGAGTCAGAGACAAATCACCCGGCAAAATACAATTGAGATTTTCATTATTCTCATGTCAGATGACCATTCCAGTTTTTCCCTCCTCTACACACTTCAGCCTCACATGGCCAGTCAGCTGTCTGTTCTCAAATCAGCAACAAAGAACACATTTGCCCATTTTCTCCTTTACAACAAACACTCCTTTCCAGTGTTTTGTTTATCAGACAAAAGCCAGTGGCTTTTTGAGCCGGTTATTTAGAGAGCTTCCTGATCTTAAACTAACCAGCGTGTAATCCGACAAACCAGACTCAAGTCTTCCAAATCACGCCATCCGTAACATTAATCCCAAAGACCATTCCGACCCCAAGATGCCCTCCTTCGCAAATTTTGAGGAGGACTTCCTTAACATCAGCTTAGATGCACCACTGCACTAATGAGATTACAAAGCCTATTTTAGAAACTCTTTATTGCCGGAGAGAAGAGAGGAGGGCAGGAGAGGGCAGTAACAAAGTGTGCTATAACAGGGCTTTGTGGATAGACAATTACGGCTACAGGCCAACGATTGCAACACTTACATGGTATTAAACACATCCAGCTTCCGAGGCCACAAATTTACAGACAGATTGAGAATGAGGATGAATATATCTTCAAGGGAGGGATCAGAGGAAAGAGTGACATAACATGCCAATATGAACAGCTGAACGGTGTTGAACTCTACAAATGGAGGAAGAGGAAGACTCTGTGGACTTGATGAACTGACGAAGGCTCCCAGGGGAAAGAACGAGAGCCTGCAGGTCTATAAAGATGCACAGACCTGATCTATGGATCTATAAAAGTGACACGAACATGCATAAACACACAAATGCACTTGCTGTAGTGATTGGGAGTCCTGAAACTCAAAATGACTCCGATCCAATCCCGTCGTTATCACAGCATCCAATCGCATATGCAATTATGTAGGAAATCAACCTCATATTGACCATAAATGTGGCTAGGAGGACATTGAATATCACACAGGTGAGCCTGGACTCATGTGCAACTGACGGTGAGAATGAAAACATTAAATCACTCCTCGGCACTCTCCGATTTGGTTCGGGCAAACCAAGCGTAAAAATCCATTACACTAAATGTCAAAACAAACACAATGAGTTTAGTGAAATCATTACAAACGTTTTACACCAAAGAAGGATTCACGACGAACGGAGAAGCAAAGAAGCAGAAATGTTTTCCTAAAGGACGTGATAGCTTCGTTTTGCGGTTGACCTTCTTGGGATCTGCTATCACAGCTTCTGCAGTGTTAAAAAGGACTCAGATGATGTAGTATCCCATCTCTGGAGGTGCGGAGATGTGTGGGCTTTTGAGAGTTAAAACAGAGTTTGAGGTGTTTAAATTAATGCTTTTATTTACCAAAGATGCATTAAATTGATCAAAAGTCACAATAAAGACATGTATAATGTTACAAAAGTTTTCTATTTCAAAAAAAATTTAGTTCTTTTGAACTTTCATCAAATAATCCTGAAAACATTTATAATAGTTACGTTATAGTTATATAATATACTGTATAACTAAAAATATAATGCAAAAAAAAAGCAAAATATATAAAGCTGTTATAAGAAATAGTACCAAATCAGCATATCAGAATGATTTCTGAAGGATCACGTGATACTGGAGTAACGGCTGCTGAAAATTAGTAGTGTATACAATAATAGTGATGCTTCCCTTAGCAAATATGACTAACCAGGATGGATGTTTTTCTGCTAGCTACTTATTTTTCTTTACTGTGGCTTCACCACAAGAGAATGACTCTTTTTTTTTTTGTCAATGTATTTTTATATTTGCTAGAAATATTAAGAAACATTTTAAAAATTTATTTTTCACTAAATAGTCAAAAAAGAAAGAAAGAAAGAAAGAAAACTTGCAACAATCGGGAAGATTAACAGTTGTAGTCTAAATACATGCATCTATAAACATACTTCTTTGTTTTTGGCATACAGTGCAAAACATTTTGTGACTGATTTGCAGCATATTCTGATGCTTAGTTTAAAGACTATCACAAGTCATTTTTGATAATATGATAAAACCTCATCCACATTAATCAGCTAGATAACATTATCTTAGTGGCAGATTAGCACAATTTGCAACAACAATGCTAAATACATCACAGAAAATCAAACGTTTAAGTTCGCATGGCATAAAAATCGATGTACAAGATCAATGAATCTTACATTTTGAGTGGCAGTGCAACACTGGCTCAAAAGAGCTAGTGACAGTTCTGCCAACTGGTCTGAAACACTCTCACACTGACCCTGAACCAGTGAACCATCATTATTGTTCAGCCCTGCTAGTAAAAACGTATGACTCTTCTGAGGTTCTGTATGTTCTAAAAACTATTGAATATATTGACCGAAGTCGAAAAAAAAAAAAAAACATTTCTACAGTATCCCTGAATGGCGTCTTTATGAAAAAAAGGATCATACAGTTCTCACTTTGCCATTTCGCTACTCGTTACAGTTCTTTTCGATTTTAAGACACTCATTCTGACAGACACATATTCTTTCCTCTTATACTTATCTAATCGCAAAGGAAAATTGATTCATGGCAAGATCTAACAGAAGTGGAAATGGAAATGATCAAGTACTAAATCTCCTCATCTTTTGTGGTCATTGGAGACCTTCTGTAATCGCCTTTTGTATCTGCCTCAAATCTTTCAGAGCAAAGCCACCTCTTCCATCTGAGAAAAAGAGCCAGTCGATTAATCTGTCAGATGCAGAAGAAAGCATTCGTGATTCTGTCAGGAAGCTGCTCCTCATTATTGATTTACAAATTCAGAAATGACAAGGGCCACATGCATGTGAACGTGAAGATTGCCATTAACATTAAATATGTTTCTACACTGTTTTAGCCATTTTCCATTTTTTATAAGCAGCTAGTGTACATTTTTAATGAAAAATATGTAATGGAAAAAAAACATCTACTTTCTATGAATGTTTTAGTGCTGTAGTTGATTGTGAATGTGATATCTCTTTCTCTGATATCAGGTGGAAGTTCTTTGAAATTTATCGATTTAGCAATTGTAACCATAACAGCCACCCATAGGTTAGTGGCAGCAGAGCACAATTGTTGAAGAATTATGCAAAACCATGGAACAAGCTCTGACACTCGAAGGAGAAGAAAGGAGACAAGATTAGACGAAGCGAGACGAGATCCCATTCTATGTTCCACTTCTCAATGAAATGGTAGAGCAAAGCAATTTAGTTCTCTCTTTCACATATACAGACAAAGAAACCCACACTTTTTATAAAGAGCGAGAATAAAATGACAAGTTCCAATGTCTAAGAAACAGCACAGTCAAGTCTAATCCTCTTCTATGAATTCTCTCTGTCACTTTCTTACACAGTAGATTGTCTCGTCTTTTTACTCATGGAGACGGTTAGTAAACGTTTGAGTTTGTCCTTGTTATTTACAGTATAAGATGTGTGTACATTAGCCGTCTTTCAAGAAAAAAAAAAGGTCTTATCCTCTGAAGGTTGTATTAATTCTCAAGACTCTAAGAGCAATTTAAAATAAAATGCAAATAAAATGCATGACCAATAAAATGACATGATAAGTTCAAAATCAAATCAAGACATTAAACTGTCTACTAGAGTCATGATGATAAAATAAACTGTTATTTATCTTGGATACCTACTTTTCCTCCAGAATCCCATGTCATATGGGCAACACAAATGACATACCTGTATACAGTGTGGAGGTGGTAATATCCTGTTATGGAGGTGTTTCTCTGCAGCAGGGACTGGAGCACTTGTCAGGACAGAAATTAAAAATGGATGGGGCAAAATACCATCAAATTCTTGAGGAAAAACTGATAGAACGTTTTCTGCCAAAAAGATGTCAATGGGAAGAAGGTTTACCTTACAACATGATAATGACCCAAAGCACACAGCAAAACTGAGCACACAGTGGTTGAAGGAGAAAAAGGTGAATGTCCGTTCATGGCTTAGTCAGAGCCCAGACTTAAACCCCACTGAAAGTCTGAAGAATGACTTGAAGACTGCAGTCCACAAACGGTCACCATTACATTTAACTGAACTTGAGTCCTGCAGAGAAAAGTGAGCAAATACTGCAAAGTCTAGATGTGTGAACTTAGTAGAGACAAATCCCAACAGACTAAAGGATGTAATTAAAGCAAAAGGTGGTTCAACAAAATACTGACACAAGGGGTGATCTTTTTTCCAACTCAGTGATTGTGGTTTGTAATTTTTTTCTGACATGTTGGTGTTATTTCTTTCACTTGGATGTTATAAGTTGCACTGAGTAAATACAGCTGGGGAAAACAAAAACTGTGTCCGTCTTCATTTCAGGCGGCAAAGCAAAAAAATTTGTTTAATTATTTTAAAGGGGGGTGATTCTTTTCTTTACTCACTGTAGTATTCCTCACCTTAAGCCATTTTCCCAGTTCACTTCAATTTAGGGAAAAAATTATCATTTTAGTCCCTGCCGACAGCAAACGATATGTAGACATTTTTTATTGTGTAACACATAGTAAAACCTTAAATCACCGACAATGTGGGACCAGTAAAACAGCTCAATAAACAAACTGAATACGGAATAACTTAATGAATAACTTAAAATTGAATAACATTGCATAATTTAATAATATATGACATTAATGTTTAGATATGTAACCGGACAGATCAAATAATTGTAATATTGATTCTGCTACAGTTAATTCGAAGATATAATCTAAATATTTATTATGAATCATAACCAGTTATAATTCGTCATAAATATTCCCCTTTTTAGAGCTAATAAATAATAATAAACGTTACAACTGTGATCCGCCAAGGCATGACATTTTGTTCCTTCGTATGTATACAGCGGAATGACAATACAGTAAACTTGACTTGAAATAATGAATATAACATACCATACTTAATGAAAAATCTAAAAAGGTTTCTGTGAGGGTTAGATTTCAGTTAAAGAAAGTTTCCAACAAATGTCAGAGTGTGTGCACTGAATTTAAAGTGTCGATTTCAAATTCAATTACAAAGGTTTCCGAGATGACCCTCATAATTCTACCCGGAAAACCATGTGCATACACACACTTATTAATAAACACTCATGAGTTCAACACACACACATAGTGGATCTAATTTAATTTAATCTTCTGGACAGAATCTCTCAGAGACAGCATAAACCTTATGCTGAACACGTACAGTGAGGTAGCTGTGTGTCATCCGTGCATTCCTTCCTCTACCATAGCTGTTTTATTCATGCATTTATGCATAATGCTGTAGCGTTTGGACCAATCAGACACACATTTGTTCATTAGATTTAACAAATCAATTTTTCATTTGATTAACAAATAAACACAGACCCCTCACCCAATAAACATACTGGGTGCCAGCATGTATGGGAAGGACCCCAGGCCCTTGGTTACCATGGCAACCAGGACACCTCAGCCAGACCAAATAAACTTTACGACCTAATGGCATTTTGAGAGTTCTCCCTCTCACCATCTTTCAACCATAGGAAAAACATAATGCCAATAAAAATTGACTCTTCTCTAATTAATTAATAGGAAAACCTTTCTTTGAATGAACACACATATCCTTCAGGTCATTGTGTATGTTGTTACTGTTCTTGTATATTGTATTTTGTATTGTATACTGTTTTATGCATGCTTATGATAGAACCACTCGTTCATGTAATCTTACCTATACCATGTTTAGTATCTATGAATTTGTCTTCTAAAAATCTAAACGAGAGTGTATATTCTATGTTGGTACATAGGCAATATATTAGTGTTCTAAGAATCTTTAGTAGTTTTTGCATCAACACCCAATTGAATTACATATGCAAAATACCATGCTCTGAGACAAAGAGTCGTAAACTTTCCCTCCAAAAGTTCAAGACACCATTGGCTCTTTGATCCCCCAGAGGTGTGACCTCGATAGAGGATAAAGGCAAACACATCAGTGACCCGCCCCCAGTCTGCGGTTCTGTTAGATTCTGAGAAGATGAGGATGTGAGCTAGCACCCTTCTGCAACCCTTAAGTATGCGCCAGGCTTCGGCCTTGTCTTTACATCCATCAAGTCTCATTTGCCCTTTCCCCATGTATGAGTGATTGTATGTTTGTTTGTTTAGATTAGTTATGTGTGTTAGCGTTTAGTTAATAAAACTTTTGAGCGCAAATTAAATGAGTTTCTGGCCCTGCTCGTGAATAATGTCCCTTTACGATTTTGATCCTTGCTACATGCTCTAATGCATTAATACTGTAGGAAAGTGTTTTCTGTGGCCACAAAAATATCCTTTCTTAGAGTTGATATAAACTTACACTGAATGTTCGCTGGACGAACAGATTAGTTGATGGCAATTAAATCCTGCTACAGTTACTACTGGCAGCTGATATAAATAATTGTAATTAATCATAATTTGCTACAATGCAGACACAATGCAGACACAGACATGTGCATTAGACATTCCTGCTCAGTATTATTTAAAGTGCAGATACGTACAATCAATTCTGCAGTTAATGTGGTATTAAGAAAGCACTAAAGGTATTACACTTTATGCTTGTGTGTGTGTGTGTGTGTGTGTTGTGCATACGCTTGAAGGAGCTCAGTTACACCATTGTTTAAAGACTACAAAGTCAGTAAGATATAATTTGTTAATAGTGCAGAGACCAATACATATCTTCTGCCAAGACGTTCCAGAACATGCCAACATAGTGTACAGCCAACAGATATAACTGTGTTCCATTCAATGTTGGAAATGGGCAATTCATAAAGTTAAAAGGTTTCCTGTCAATGTTTCCAGCAGTGGCACTCCCTGCTGATGAATCTATGCCCTCGCTGCTGAATCTTCTTAGCCGTGGCAAAATAAATCATATTTGAGTTGTGAACGTGAGTCCATAGTCTATTTAGAATTGGATGCAATAAAATGCCGCATGGAAAAAAAAATACAATGCAACTAATGCAACTATTGCTGTCTGAGATACAAACAAATTATTTTTTATAAACCGGTTCTATATAGGAAATCAGAAACATAACTATATAGGGAATCAGAAACATAAAGAGTTACTGGTAAAGCTGCTTCACAAAAAACTTAGATAGCAACCAGTGTAGACTAATTCTGGAAACATATTTGTGTGAACTAGCTCTTTTCAGTGAATCAAAACATATAGCACAACCAGTGCATCCCTGATTCCCAACACAAATTATTGTTATGAGCTGGTTCTTTTCAGTGAATCATAACATACAACATGACCAGTGAAGCTAATTCACAAACAAATGACTCTTACGAAAGGTTCTTTTTAGTAATTTGAAAACATACAAACCAACCAAATTAGCCGGATTGCTGAAACAAATTATTCTTATTAACAGGCTCTTTTCAGTGAATAATACATACAGCACGATCAGAGTAGTCCGATTCCTGTAACAAGTTATTCTAATGAATTGATTTTTTTCAATGAATCAAAACATCCATCATGGAAACTGAAACTAATTATTCATATGAACCAGCTCCTTTCAGTGAAATAAAACATATAGCGCAAACAGTACAGTTCCCCCACAAGCTTCATGTCTCGGATAGTGCGCTTCTGTTGCATGGTAACTGTGCCTAATGGGTGTTCACCCTCACCGCTCGGGAGTTGCAGGTTGTCTCGGGTTGCTTGCCGCCCCCACTGCACTTGTCGCTCCAGCAGGGACATTTCATCGATTCCACTCTCATTCATTCTGTCCAGACTGGTGAATTGGACACAGTTAGATCCACCCCATCAAGCTGAAAATCTGACATCATGTGGCGTCCTATTGCACTGGACAGGACACTTTTATCCAAAGTGACGTTCAGGGACACTTATTGCAGGGACGATCCCCCTGGAGCAAACTTAAGGTTGTGTTTCTTGCTCGATGACACAATAGTGCTATGACTTCTGTCTAACTTCATGTAGTTTAAGTAATAGATCCCCCTTATGGGGTTTAGTACTACAGCCTTTTGGTTAGAAGCCCAGATTTTGACCACACGCTACAACAGAATATAGAAAAGTCCTGAATACAAATAATAAATTCTATCGAATAACAGAAAGAGAATATTTGTTAGTCTGATTACACAACACGAACAAGTCGCAATGTAACGGAAGTAGCAAAATATGTTTTCTTCCATATTGTGTCATACATCCGAGTGAAACAGCTCATTGAAAGAAAGAATTTAAGGTGAGGACTTCAGTTCATTGGTTGTTGAGTGGATGGAGGAAGATCTGAACCAGAGCTTACAGTTCATTGTAAGAAAGCGGTGGGGTTTAAGTGGAATAAATGATAAATCCCGTAGAACAATCTGGTATTCGACATGAGAGAGAAGTCTGTTGTTTCACCAGAAGATAATTTTAATTTAATTAATTAAATTAAATAAAACATACAGTATCCTTTACATTAAGATTTCTAATCTTAGAAAATATAGCATTTAGAAAACATAGGGTCAATTTCATTTGACTTACAAAATCAAAGGTGAGGGAATACCCTTTTTTTTACATAATTGTTTTAATAAAAAAAATTATTCAATAAATTAAATCATTTTATTTTTGATTATTTTATTTTTATAATTATGTTTTTTAATTATACAAGGCATATTTGATTTGTGAAACTATAAATGTAATAAGAGTTACTTTAAAGGGGGGGGGGCTTCATTTCTGGTTTAGGCCCCGCCCACATCCTGTTCTATCTGAATACAGACACAGATAATTTATTAATTACATCAGATACAGAATCATATCCAGATAATGGCTTCACTGCACAAACCTATTGAGCAGACAGGTGCTGTGACTGGTGTGTATCATCATCATGGACAAGATGGACAAGAACTGGACCATTTTTTAATCTTTCATCTTTCAAATTACCTGTCAAAAGATGAAAATATTAAAAAAATTATAATTGTGATTTGGGGGAGAGGGGGTGTTTTAATGCTGAAATGACAGACAGAAAAGGTGAATTAGAACACAGGGCTTGAGACTCTGATGATATTCATCATGACACGGCAGATCAGGTGGCCATGTGAGAGAGCAGATGGCATCTGTGAGAGGTGTCATGCACAGATGTGACACTGCCAAAGATCTGTAGAGTCATGTTGACTGATTGGCAGGTTTCTGCTCCATCAAGCTTCCAAAAATTCTCTCATATTGACTTTGTCTAGTTTCCAACAGTCAGATCAGTATGTTAACTGACTGCTTGCAGCCGTGACCAACATAAGCTGTACATATAATTGGCCTCTTGTTCTCTTTTGAAGCTTTATGATGTTTTGTACTTACTTTTTGGGTGGCAAAAGTATCGGATTTCTTCTAATATTGCACAATATTAAGTAAGCTGAACCAAGAGCTTATGGGGGCTTTCCGGTCTAATGCTGACCTTTTCAATCCTGCGAGAAAAAAAGGTGCAAAAATTGTACCTTTAACTGTTCACTGGGTTACTACTCTTAAAGGTACACTACTCTTTGTACTTTATCGGCCCCTAAAGGATGCATATTAGTACTTAAGAACAAATTTGTATTCTTTAAATTTGCATCTATTGTCTAAATGCACATTATTGATGTCATTGCTAATGATGCATCCATTCATATGTTTTATTTGTTTAATTTATTTATTTGTTAATTTTGACATTGTAATTTTTAACCTAAATATCCTAACTCAATCTTCCGACAGTCAAACTTCTCTCTTCTTCAATCATTTAGACAGTCATTCAATAGAGTCCATATATGATATGATAATGCTTCCTTCAGTGAAACGTCCATCCCCCGTTGTCCTACATTTCTCCAAATCTGTTCTGATTAAGAAACAAACTTATTTACATCTTGGATGGTCTGAGGGTGAGTACATTCTCAGTTAATTTTCATTTCTGGGCAAACTATTCCTTTAACCCGATGTACTGACTGTGTGAAAACATACTGGAAATCTTTTCGAGACCTCCTGAGATGAACAGCGCAATTGAAATCCACAGGAACCTGGTGAGAAGGAGCTACAAATACCTTCTGAAAGTAACCCAGCCAAGATCTGTTTACAAACACAGATGTAATGCATTTTTTTAAAAATACATACAATTCTTCAACATCCTGATTCAAACACTGAAATTTGATCCCCTGACTGACTTTGAGGAGATGATCAGAAATTGATATTATTTGAACCACTGTCACCTCCTTGGTTTCTTCCTTCATCCCCTTGGACACTTTCTGATGCCACCGTCACCTTCAATCTCAGTAAAGCTACTTTGTAGCAAGTGCCATTACATAAAGTGCTGCACAACTGATTCAAAATTGAACTGAGTACAGATTTAGCTGAGGACTGTGACTGTAGAGGTTGTTTTACTCATTCACGCAGGAGAGTCTAAGTATAGAGTCTCTCACAGCAGCAGTGAAAGAGAATGACGTAACCCGCTGTAAGGTTTCAGAAAGCTGCAAGGCTTGATTGGCAGAAGAGATTCGGGATTATCTGAGAATATTTTGTCTTCTCTCTGAATTCCATCAATGTCACTCCTCTCACTTCCTGAGTAGCTAAAACACTCTGTCTCACTCTCTCTCAGGTCAAATAAACAAACCGATAATGGTGGCAAAAAGGATCAGTAGGTTAGATGCTGAACCAAATTTTCCTGATGAGTTTGACCTGGAAGTCAAGATTACATCTACTCAGCATTATATTACTCAACGTCCACACACTCACAGCAAAACTGATTAATTATTGAGTCAATGAAAAGGTGAAAACTACACAGATAATAATATAGATAAAATAATGTTTAAAAAAATATATATATATATATATATATATATATATATATATATATATATATATATATATATATATATATATATATAAATAATTAGAAAAATACTCAAACTTAATTTACTCCTCAAGTGGGAAAATTAAATAAAAGAATAATAACTGCATTCCTTCTGACTTGAAAATGATAGAATCTGTGAAAGACTGGTATTGCATCTGCAGGACATATAAATGTGTGTCAGGTAAAAGAGAATACAGACAGGGAGGAAGGGAGGAAGCAAGAGAGAGAGAATATGCTTTGGTAATGCAAATGTAATGTTATTTGTCATGCCAATTAAGCACACTAAAAAGGAAGTGCAAATCGAATTGAATTAAGAGAAGACAGAGAGAGAGGAGTGAGAAACATGCTCACTCATTATGACAAAAAAGTCTGTGTGTTCATATCTGAATCAATCATAGCCAATAACACTGTTCATCATGCAAGACAGAGGGTCCAATTGGCACAGCATTGACAATTTTGAGTATTTCTCCTCCTTTTGCCAAGCTGAGTCCAGAAGTTCAGGGAGCTCAGGGCTAATGCAGGATATACCAATTAGGAGGGTTGGTTGAAATCCAAAGCTGGTGTGACATTTGGAGAGGAACTCTCGCGTTTTTCAGAGCTGAAATATCTCTAGTGATTCTCCTCAACATCTGTAGAACAGCAGCAAAAAGAATGAGGGCACAACGTTCAAGAGTGAACTTAACTTGAGTTAGTACTCCAGGATTCTTTAATTTTTGAAAATTCAAAAGAACAGCATTTATTTGAAATATAAATCTTATTATAAAATATTAAATATTATACGTCTTTACTGTTGCTTTTGATCAATTTAATGCATCCTTGCTCAATAAAAATAAATTTCTTTAAAGGAATACTGACCTCAAATTTTGAACAGTAGTGTATAAATGCCCAAAACACTAAGTGCTTAGTAATTGAGATTTATCACTCTGCTTTGGATGTGGGCACTGATCATGTCCATTAGAGAAAGAAGGCATCAAATTTTCCACTGAACTTCTACTTGTAATGAGTTGAGTATTTCAGCTAGAAGTCCACAAAATTGTTCAAACTTCTTAATGTCTTTGCATGCAAGAATGTCTCTCTGTTTTATCAAATCCCTTTGCTGTCTGAACAATCTGCTCAGATTTGCAAATGTAGGCTCTTTCCTGTCCATAAACAGTTTAAAATACAGCAAAACACATGCAAAAGAATACCCAAAGTATATTATATTGTTACCTCAGTGTGGGGCAAAATGATGAAATATGCTGTATATGATGTATTCAATTTAAAAATCACCCAGACAGCCCATTATTCAATGCCTGCTGACAAAAACACCAGACCATCTCTCAACTACTGCATTGCTACAAAAGACAAAAAACAAAGCTCAATCAGTTTCAAATCCAAAAGTCCTGTAGTTTTTCTCTCTTCAAAGCTGTGAAAAGCACTGCATTATTATTATTTCATTATTATGCATTATTCCTGAACTCAACACCATTATGCCATTACCTGTGTTGGCAACAAGAACAATATACAACAACACATTTTACATTTTTATTTGTTCAAATTTCCAAAATGAACATAAATTAAAAACACTCACTTCAGGTGGATTTATATTCAGTAAGAAGACTGATAAACTACAACAGAAGCAGAATGTACCAAATGGATCCTTCAAAAAGAAGAAGAAAAAAACTCCATTATCTATTGTTTATTGTGTAGTGATATGAAGCACAGCTCACACAGAAGTCACTTTCGAACCAGGCAGCTTTCTGTTGATCAATGATTCGTATGACCAACTGAACTATTAGATCCAAATTATTGGATTTCACTGTGAAAATTTACCGAACAACTATAAATGTGACCGCACCTTTATTCAACTGTTTTTTCCAATTATCTTGTATTAAGTATTCATAGAGTATTCATATAAATTAATTTTACAACTCAGATGGAAGCACATCTACTTTTGTTGACCAGTTAACAGCCCTAATCGCACATCCACATCTGATTTCTCACACTGCCCATTTGTGTTCTCATCCAACTCTTGCATCACTGCAAGGCCATTTCAAGAGCAATTTCAAAGACAAAGAGTGTTCTCCATCAGGTCTACAATAGCAGCTCAAACTCTCTGACCATTAACTCTCACATCTGTTCCAAACATCTGATAAATCACATGTGACTCAAACCACAAGCTTTACCTCCCCTTACCCAGACCACACCACTAGAGAGACAATTATAATCCTTTTAGCCTAATAACCATGCAATGCAAATCTGCTTAATGAAAGCATATCAGGATACTGTACTTGTTAAAGACAGAGTGAGCGAGAGAGACAGAAGGGGAGGGGGATGGAGGCAGCTCTTTTCTCCAGCCAGCTAATTATCTGATGGTTGTTTTCTATTCATTGTAAGTGAGAGTGGTTCATGGCCAGTAACCTGGTCACTCGACAATGATGGGAGAGGCTCTAGGGCCCTGAATGGAATTCACCAAGCATTCTGTCTCCAGAGCTCGCTCTAATTAAACAAGGTTCTATCAATATTCGTCCTTTCATCAAGCATCCTGTTTACACAAGCTCATGGTGCTGGATGCCACAAGAGGCCCGAGCTTTGTCCTCATGTGCACGTGGGCTCTGTGTAAAGCAGGTGTTTAATACTCACTCCTTGGTGTATACTCATGATGACCTCTTTAAATTATTACCAGGGCATTCATAAACATCTAACACAGAGCATTCAGGAGAAAGTATTCACGGTGGTGTAAGTTGAAACAATCGGTAATATTATTGTGGATCAATTTAATTATTTTCATTTAATATTACATTGCATATGCAAGCTTTTGTCCCGTCATGCTGTTGTTTGAACATGCTTCAGGTCTGTGGTGTCTAAGTCTGGTGACCCCTAGAGGCCCACAAAGGGATGCTTAAAAATTTGTTAAATAAAATCAAATTTGTTGAATTATTTAATCAATATCTTTAAGTTAACTTTAATATTTATATTATATATTTCATATATATTTGTATCGTCACATATATGACATTTCATTATCACATATCATAACTGTCTAATTTTCCTTTAATAAATCATGCAATTAATCATGATATGTGTGTGTGTGCATAATGCAAACACGCATACATACATTCTCAAATGAATACAAAATATTTTCCAAATAATGTTTTAAAAATTCTAAAAATATTATATACTGTACTGTAACAAGTATTTAAAAATAATCTGGAAAATATTTTATACAAATTTAATCTGGAAAATATTTACTTCATAAAGATAATAATAATACTGTTTGAAGATTTGCTTTTATTATTGCTGCTAAAATACATTTAATACATTTTTATATGTTCTCAAATTTTCCATGGAGACCACTTTAGGCCCACTGGGGGGTTTGTGGGCCACAGTTTGAAAACCATAGAGCGAGGCACTTAACCTGAGATTTCTCCAGGGGAATGTCCCAGCAGCACAAATATATACTGTAAGTTGATTTGGATAAAAATATGGCAACTAAAGCAGAGTAGAAAATTTAAAGTGGGTTGTTAACATCAGCATTAAACAAAGACTTCAGCGGCACTTGTGGAACCTCAAAGTCACTACTCTGAGAACAGGATATGCTTAATGCCATTGCAAAGCACTGCTCTCACTTAGGAAGAGTACAGGCTACTACAAACAGCAGCTCTGATTATAAAGACCCATAATAAACCTAATCATTGTTGTCATTAGGGATATATTGTTTCCCCTCTGAGGTTGAAGACACTTGAGATCTGATATGGATGAGATGTCTAGTGATTTGAGCCTCACACTACATTGAAAATGAAACTGAGATCCAGTAGCCATTTTGGATCTCATTAATATGAGACACTGGCCGTAGCTGCACTGAGGACCCGGAGAAGACAAGCTGCCATTTTGAAAGGGCACGTCAAAATGTGAATTGCCAACTAAGACAACCTTCTGACTCAGCTTTAGATAAGAGACAATGAAAGCGCAGGAGCATGAGAGAGCGAGAACAGGGACCCATGCACTGTGTTCGTACAGCTGCCTGGGAAACTTATCTCTAATAGTTCAGGGACCAAGGAATCATGTAGGTGTCATTTGAATGTATCTGTGTGAATATGAAAGAAATAATGTGTGAAATAATTAAATAAAGATGACAGGTTTTCACCTTGTTTCTGGAAAATGCAACTCTATATCTAAAAATGTTAACTTTTTTGAAATTGCAGATTCATTTCTTGGATAGGTGACTTTACTGTATACCTAACAATTGTGACTATTTTTTTAAATTACAACTTTATTCCTTACAATTGCACATTTATTTCTCTGAATTAGGACTTAAAATGTATATCTAACAATCGTGGCTATTTTGTGAAATTGAGTCTTATTTCCTCACAATTAAACAACTACAACTGAAACTACATTTATCATAACTGTTCCAATAAATACAAACAATGTGACTTGTACTTTTTTTTATTCTAAACTTTAATTCTATAAACTATTTTACTTTTATTCTGAGGTGGAAAAAGGCCTCTACAGGTTTTGTTTATCACAAAATGTCTGAGTATGTCTTGACAAAAATAGCAAAATCTGATTAAATTACCATTGATAAAACTTACTAAAATATGTCTCAATATATATTTTTTAAACGCAAGTTATATTCACACACATTTTTCCACAGACTCTCTCAGAAGCACACTCAAGCAGCCAGTCATTTATATATATATAAAAAAAAGAAGAAACCTTTTTCTGAAGAAACCTTAAAGGTGTGTTTGAAGCTGAAATTTTCTTTTTATAAAAGCTTAGAATTACAGACTTGTACAAAGCTGCTCTAGGCAACTGTCATGGGAAGTGAGCGCAATTTTGCCAGATACTGTACAAAAAGCCCACTTTGATGAATGCTGTATTTTACCAGAATGAAGCAATGTGACAAAATTTGATCTGTCACATTTAGCCAGCTTGTATCAATTGTTACATTATTTCCCCTTATAATCCCAATATGACATAAACCATCATCAACCTCATAAATACGCTTTCAGGAGTATGTATTTTTCTCACCTGTGCAATTTAGAAGATATCTCCACCAATGATTGATGTTTTGAAATAACAGGTATTTTGATAAGCAGCCTAAACCCTTTTAGAGGATGAAAAGTGTCCTTACTGATTTAAAAAAGGAAAGTGCCATAGACAAGATGAAAGAGGAGGAGACAGAGTAAAGAATTAAGGAGAAATGCATGATCTTTACAGAAAGGGAGTGTCAAACTTTTCGAGAAAAGAAAGATCTGACAGCATCCTGGATGGCCATCCCTATTTCCTGCAGCCTAGAAGCCAAACAGATTAGATCAGGGGCTTAGAAAGGCTTAACAGGAGAGAGAAAAGCAGAAGGGATGAGAAAGTCAAAGAGACGGGATAAAGAGATGAGAAGAAATAAACAGAGCTGTTCAGAGGTTTCAATACAGGATGTGACACTTCTCGAGCGATTTCCCCTTCAAGTGACTCTATTTCTCCATGTCAGCACTTTTTCACCAAAAAGCACAGCAGGACACGACAAGGCCACATTTGCCTCTTGAATAATAGCTTGACTCGTCACAACAGGAATCTGCCATCTTGCATTATTGTCTCTCACCAAAAAAGAACTGCACTGGTTCATTGTCATGCAGTAGCACGGTTCATAAAAACATACACACACGCATCTCTGCACCCACACACACTTACCGACAGTATACTTTGGAAATTGTCTGTGTTGGTGAATGATGTGGTGTGTGTGTGTGTGTGTGTGTGTGTGTGTGGGTCACAAAGCAGTAATGAGTAATTAGATGTAATGCCCATAGCAGCACAAATGCAGCTGAGAAAAACACACAGCTGGGTCCTTACAATACACACTCTCACCTGAGCCACCAACTCCCGCTGTGTGTCCACTCTCCACATACAGGATCTTTTTATTGTCTGTAAATAAAATTGGTCATTTTATTGACTGGTTGGTAAAAGGCTGGAACTGTGCCAAAAGTGTATGTGTGTTGCTGATAGAGGAGATTAAGTGGATTTTTCTGTGTGCTTGTGTGTATATTTGACAGGTGAGTTTCTTCTTAGTAGGGTGAATGTGAGCTAAAGAGCAAAGTGAAAGGTCATCACCACTCAACTGTCACTCAAAACCAGGGAGACTAATCGATCCCAGAGCCCCTGGAAACCAGAAAGAAGCAAAATACTCAATTTCCTCAGGATGGGCAATCATTCCCACTCTCATTTCTAAAGACTCTGGGGCTGGATTCACCAAACATTTTTAAGAATAGAATTCTTCTTAACTGCTATTTACATATTTGTTAGCTTAAAAAATGTTTTTCAAAAAAATATTTCTTAAAGACCTCCTGTAGTGAAAATCATTGTTGTAATGTTGTTTACATGTCTACCTAGTGCTTTTAATATGCTTAAAGACAAAACAAGTGCAAATTCATCAGTCAACACCACTGCTGGGCATTTTCTCCTTACATTTTTTATAGATTTATAAATGCAGTTTGATACAGCCTCTGTTTCCTACCATCACAGACATGTAACAGAGTGGGGCTTTTCATATCATTAGCAAAGCGTTATTAGCTAAGGATGTTGATTTTTAGAAGATGGCTGTCTGAGATGGTGAACAGGAACATGGTTTGTGTGACATTAGCAACACGTTATTAGCTGCTTGATAACGTATCAAGCCAAAGGCTAATGATATCAATTATTGTACGTGTCCGATGTTGAAGGGATGATCCTGTACAATTCGCTCTTCATGTTCTTCTTTGGAATCAGTTTCTGGTTCAAACATACAGGGTATATGGCTGTGATTGAGTGGAGGTGAGGACTAATTTGCATATTAATGTAAATAATATATCCATTTTTACTAAATGACGTAAGGGTGTAGATTTATATTCAAGCTGTTTTAAGGCATGAAGACATTATTTTCAAAGGGGAAAAATTTAAATGTCATTTTGATTATCAAAGATGAGTTTTAAGGGATCAAATTAGCAACTGCAGTGGAACTCTAGAATGTTTTTATTGTTTTTCTTAACATAGTTCTAAAGAGAAAACTTATTAAGAATTTGAATTCCTGAAATGAATGTTCCTAAAAATCATTGTAAATAACTTAACAGTTTGAATAACTTATAAGTTATTTAACTTCAACTTGATAAAATTCCAATTGGTCTTCAATCCGTAAAGTTTAATGAATTTATGGTTTGTTTCAAATACTAAGCATTACAATATAACACTTGCTACATGAAATACATGTACACAACTGACACTTCGCAAAGACCTGCCTCCCTTAGTTACTGTTGCTATGTTCGACAAGCCATGGCCTCTCATGCCACACACCATGTTCTCACGCAGTGAAAAATACATAGCGGATCAAAAAGGACACTGACAACGAGCCAACAGACAAGACACAGCAAAGTTTCAGCTTTCCAATTTTGTCATTTTTTAAGAAATTCGAATAATAAATACCGTTTTGTGGCTCTTTAAAGTGTCGTGACAGATCACTGTAGCACCTCTGTTCAAGCGGCATGTGAACCGATCATCTCTTCCTCTTTACTAGTTATAGCATGAAATAAGCATGAATGAACATCAGAAGGTATCTTGTACACACTATTTTTCAAGTTTAAGTCCACCTACTCTCCTGTCTGGTTTGTTTACCCGACAAAATGACAGATTCGGCTTTATGACTGGTCAGACTGCCTGTCAATTAAACTTCCGGCGAAGGGTCAATTAATCTGAAGTGAAAATGTAAACAGTGATTGTCATAATTATGCATAACATAGTATTTAAAAATTCAGTAACAACTCTACAAACAGAATTTAACTAGAGACCTAGTTCTTAATGTTGTTTTTTTTCATCAGCAAATATTCAAGAACTGACAAGAACTTCTTAAGACAAGATTTGAAAACTTTTTTTTTGCACTTAGGAACATTCTTACGAACTTAATTATTATGAAATGTCTTGACAATTTTCATCAAGTCGGCCCCTGGACCCTTTCTGCAATATGAGAGAAGTTAGTCTTGATGATAACTGCTTATAAAATTCATCTCAGGTAGCCACGAAAAAACTGAAGACTTGTTCATATGAGGAAAGCAATGAAAATGTCTGAACTGGACAGATGGTGACAGCTGGCCTTCATGCTTGATAACATAAATCAAGTCCTGCTACATTCATACATCAATGTCTGTGAGCGGCACTGCTGATCCAGCTTGCCTGTGCGACACAAACACACTCAGCATGTTACCACATATGTCCTCAGCACATTTCCACATGGCTATTCTTCCACTGGATTCTGATTCCAAGAGGTGCCTATTTTAGCTATTTAGTTTCATCATCAGAACACATTGACAACACATTAGTTTATTTGATGGGAAAAGAAAATTTAAATATAAATAAAGGCTGAGAGGAGGAAATCGACACTTATGGAAATCCCACACCTGCAGCTATTCTACTTGTTGCCATTAGATCCTCACAAGCAGGTCCTGCGATATCGGGTAACTGCTCGAGCAAACGGATCGGACATAAAGATTAAGTAGAACGGCGTGGTTAATCGATTGCTGAGAGATACCAGTCACTCACTCACCTTCCTGTACCGCCTGGAAGGGGTTGTTGGGCTCGATAAGTTTGATAGAATGGGTAATCCTCTCGCTCTGGAGGATGTCGTCATTCAAACTCAGGTCTGAAATGGCAAGCTGAAAAACCTCGTCGTCCCGTATGGCGTTCTGTTCAAAAATAGCTCCTGTTGGATGAAACAGAATGTCCGTTATTAATACATCGTTCTCATTGCCTCTCAAGCCATTTCACAGTCATTCCAAACTTTCATAACCAGTTCAGGGGTAAAAATGAAGGGAATGCAGATTCATCATGTAGGGCAAACTGTTAAAACTATATTATACTCATTCAGGTTATCGCGAACGCAGCATATAGCCATCAGATACAATTTACAGCAACTTCTTCACCTGTCAATAGCCAACGGCATTTCAGGAGTGAATTCAGCACCATGGAGAGCGCAAGTGCTGGAAGCACTGTAAATATTCTACACGCATCCCTAATTTGTCAAGGGCATTTTGCAGTGTGTGGAAACACAGTGGGTTGTAAGCCTACAGGAAGATCTTTTAAGTCAAGGGGATCTTCTACGTGACAAGGTGCATCCATGGCAAATATGAGCTGTTTTTATATGTTGCTGGAGTTTGGTGTGTACTTGAAAAGTCATAAAAAGTGAACAGGTCATACAAAATATCCTAGACACATGAATGAAATGGAAAAAATTTATGAAGTAAGGTATTATGCTCATATTGCACAGCTACTTAAAAAATAAATAAACAACTGATATGAAGTATTGACTTGAGAAGTATTGACTAGATTAGCTTCCACAAATGAAAACAATCGGCTTAGCAACAAGACATCCACTGATGCAATATTACAATGTTAATTAAAAAAACGATTCATTTGAAATCCAGATGTTTCGAATTGCAAAATGCTACCAAAGTTGCACTGATATGAAAAGAGAGAGACAGGAAATGACACAAGAGGGCTATGGCCATTGGTGAAATATCCCAAGTAAAAATATTTTACTCTTCTATGCCACGTTTGACCTATTAGATTCAGGTATTCCAGTGGAC
The DNA here is from genome assembly GCF_001515645.1 of Sinocyclocheilus grahami. Taxonomy (NCBI): domain Eukaryota; kingdom Metazoa; phylum Chordata; class Actinopteri; order Cypriniformes; family Cyprinidae; genus Sinocyclocheilus; species Sinocyclocheilus grahami. Next base: position 2,834,556 of record NW_015505183.1, read on the forward strand.
CATGTACTAAGCAGGGGAATTTTTTCATTCAGCTGTTTATGGATTAATCCTAGACATAATATTGCACAGAGCGATTTAAATGTTGACTTCACATGACTGAGTAACCCATAAAGTGCTGTTTCACTAACAAATCCTTGACACTTGGAAATACAGCCCAGTATTAAATCAGAATGTGTCTGGACGCAATCAATAAGACTGATGTGCACAGGACTATAAACAGTGACCCACTGATGATATGACATATTGAGTTCAAGGTGACAGTGATAAAATGCACAGAGCAGCCAGCTTGAAGTGCCAAAGGTGTAGGAGAAGCAAATAAGGCTTTATTTATTTACATGCACAGTTAGCCTTTAACAAACAGCCGCTGAGGCATCATGCAGTGCACTGAGGCAACAAAAGCCTCAGCAACCAACATGCGCAGGTCAAAGACAAACAAGGATGTTTAAGGTTATAAAAAGGAGAAATCTTTTCCTAATCTAGTTTGAAACACGTTCACAAAGTTCTTATAGAGCCAGCAATCTTTGTATCCATTCTGGTTTTATACATTTTCTTTAAGAACCTTTATACCATTTGCTACAAAATTAGTTTGATTTCATTATTCTAATGATTCATGCGGTGTACCCAAGAAAAAAAAATGCTAAAATATGTTTCTTACACATTAAATTCAAGTCTAAAAGGGTCTAAAAGAGACATCTACGTTTTATGGTTGTCTTGTCACATGAGAACAAAATGGCTTCCTGCATGTCTGTTACGCCACACAGACTTTGTTTGGCAGAAAAACGTTTTTCAAATATGAATAATATTTCAAAACAAAGTATATTCAGGATTAGATTAGGCCAAATTATTTCAAAATTTATTTTTTCCAAAAAAATACACCACACAACTAGAAGATTATTATCCACTACCTCGCTTAGTTGGGGACGCTTGACTGATTGCACAGAATCATCAATTAACTGACTTCAGCATTATTAACAAACTATTTTCCTGTTTAACACTGTAAAGCTGCTTTGACACAATCAGTATTGTATAAAGCGCTATACAAATAAAGGTGACTTGACTTGATTTACCTAAACCCACTAACACCCAGGGAGAAGATATAATCTATACCAATGATAAAAATTTAAATCAGATCATTTAGACCGAATTAGATAGTGAAGCAATAAAAATCTGAGAAGAATTATTCATGTAGACTAACTGGTAACTCATAAAGTCAGAGCATGAGATAACAGCAATAAAGGTTAATTCAGTTAAAGTGTGAATTTGTCTTATAAAAGTGTCTACGCTTCAATGTTTGGGACTTAATGTCATCCTTCTTTGCAACTAAGCTTCAAATCCAATTTTGAGTGATCCTGGTGATGAGGAGAACAGTCAAGCGCACAGGATGATGGAGAACATCCACTGCATACAAAAGAGAGGTTCCTACCAACAGAAGAGCACCAGATTTATAACGCTTCATGTATAACACATCAGAATACGACAAGAAACAGTTTTGTTTAGCCTATTACGATCACATTTCTCAAAGTAACATATTTAGGGGTGCATGAGTCAACATTCTGAAGTCAGCCAGCAAACCAATTTCGTTCCCAGGATAAGTTACCGGAGAGGACGGAATGCAGCGTACTGCCACAAGGCTGCCAAGCTCGCTAACACAAACGACTGATCAAACAAAAGCGTCTGAGAAAAATCTTATACGCCAGGAAGACAGCAGCGCAAGCTGAAGATCAGTTAGGAAAAGCCACGCTGGCACGAGAAGAGACTTGTGGCGCGCTCAGTACCTCAATGAATGAAATTAAAATTTCCGTCACGTTCAACAGAAAGTTCAGGCTTAAGGCTGGGGAGGGGTGGACTGGAGTTAACCCTGAAATAGACGGAGAATATACGTCTCGTTTTGCTTATACGTGTATCTAAAATCATCCGTGGACCCTACGCGTTCAGCACCACCTGAAATGCACTTTGTGGACCTGTTTGCTAATGTTTCCCGGCAAGTTAAAGCCGTTTATCAAATGTCAAACAGTTCAGGGGAGCGAATACGCCTTCTATCAACTCTAATCTGCACGCTTCCGACTTTAAAATACAATGCACTGAAGAAAGCCATCCGTGATTCAGCGCGTCCGTCCGAGACCGTGCTTACCGATGTGAATAATGGAGTCCGCGCGAGCTGAGCGGCACTGCAGGATCCATAAGGAGAGGCTGATCACGAGCAACTCCATCTCCAGTTCTCACCCCGGTGTATCATCCACGCTTCTACGTCGTTTCAAAAATCCAGTTCCAGAGAGAAAAAGAGCGTCCGCGAGAACGACCACTGTGGAGGAGATCAATGCGTCACTTCTATCTTTCTCCGAGATCTATTCAAATTGAAAGTGAGAGGAGATGTTCGCGGGGAAAAAGAAGCTCTCAAGGGAAGGAAAGCAGAAAAGGAGGGGTAGGAGAGCAAGGGAAACGACGGGGGTACCACGATCAGAGGCAAAGCAACGGGTCCGTGCGCTTCAGCTCTCAGTGTGGTTTGGATACTGCTAACTGCAGCGCAGAGAGAGACCTCTCTCTCTCTCTTTCTCACTCACTCACTCTCTCTCTCATAGCTAGCAGTCTTTCGCCTTTCGCTCCACGTGATCGAAGAATCGAAAGATCGGAACGGTACGGTAAAAACCTAGGAGAAATTAAATCTGCGCGCACCGGAGAGAGTCCCCAGAGCGGAGGGGCGGCGGGCGGTCTAGCTCAGCCCTGAGAGCGTGAAGTTCGGCCCGAGCACCGGGAAGGAGAAATCTCTTCAAACATTCGATACTAAGCTATGGTTTTCAATTGAGAGGCTGGTTTTGAACTCTGGGCTGTTGCTGATACGGACGGTTCAGATTTACCACAGAAGTTCGCCGCGCCGATATAGCGACTCCAGAAGTGAGAAGAGCGACCGCGAAGAGTGACCTCCATTTCTCGGTGGATATTTTGCCCGGTAACGTTAGTGTCTATAGTGTCCCGCAAGCACCCTGAAAAAGAAAAGAAACGGAGTCGGTAGCAACCGCGCAACGAAGGAAAACAAGTGGGTATTTGAGACTGAATGACTGTGACTGACTAACGTCGAATCTATACTATGGCGTAAATTACACGACACATTTTTACAACAGCAAAAAAAAAACATTACACAGATGAGGTGAGTCGTTTAAACGATTCTGGCGTCTCGTGGAGTTAATTCTATCTCCCATCACTGAGAGAGAGAAAAAACACCTAAATGGGACTCGAGTCACGTTTTTTGTAGAAATGTTCCTGAATACTTTTCTGACATTTTCTCTAAGTAGGATGGAAAATGATAACCTTCACCTTACAATTAAAGGATATTTCTTGAGACGACACTAACAGAAATATCTCTTAATTGTTTGGTGAAGGCTATCAGGTCGTCAGCTCGGATCAGTCGGATTTGGACAGCGCCACAGCGCCCCTCTGGTCAATCGGAAGAACTGCCTGTCGCGAGGCGTTCTGAGAACTCTACAGATGAGAGATTTAGCCTAGTTCTGCTTCATAAAATGAGCAGAATGTAAACTTTTGAATGCAGTGAATGTATTATAAGTTCATTGACTTGTTTTTTGCCAAATGTTTATTTTATTTTCATTTCAGTTTCCTTTCCACAGGTAAACGTGAATCATTAAAAAAAATATTTTTAATGAATTAAAATCTTAGCATATTAGCTAAGTGAAAGAAAATGATAATTAACAAAACAAATCTTAACATTTTCACTCTCACAGATTTAATCTTCAATGTGCTGAATCCATCATATAAAAATGCGATATGATATATAGAAACGAATGGGAACTAAAGGAACTAATTTTTTTTTTTGCATAATATATAATAATATAATTTCAATTCATCCCTCTTTTTTATAATGTAAGTAACCATGGCAAATGCATGTCATATGTGTTAACATGGAATTAATGTGATAGAATCCCTTACTAACCATATATCCAGTCTTTAAACTTCATTGTAATGACAGTGTAATGGCAGTAACTTTTGCATGATGTTCTCGTAAGCATGCTGAGAAGAAAGCTAACTTCCTCATTTACATGGAGATGAGCAGGTCTTGAATCAGCAGAAGGACATCAGCTCATCTCCTTTTTGTTATCTACACACATTTGTAAAATCTGATGACAAAAACAAGACCTGCTACATCTTTACCTGACACCGGTTGGGTGACTACCTCTGTTGATGTACTGGAAACAAGCGGGGGAATTACGTCAGTGTGGAATAATCTAGATAAAACTTTTGTCCCACTGCAAAAATAACAAATTACATGTGAAATACATAAAAATTTGGGGTCAGTAAGGTCGGTAAAGATGCATTAAATTGGTCAAAAGTGACAGTAAAGACATTTATAATGTTATAAAAGATTTCTATTTCAAATAAATGCTGTTCCTTTGAACTTTCAAAGAATCCTGAAAAAAAATGAATCATGTTTTCCACAGACATATTAAGCAGCACTTGTTTTCAAAATTGATAATAAGAAATGTTTCTTGAGCTCCAAATCAGCATATCAGAATGATTTCTGAAGGATCATGTGACATGAAGACTGGAGTAACGGCTGCTGAAAATTCAGTTTTTTGCATCACAGCAATAAATCACATTTGAAAATATATTAAAAATAGATGGCACTGTTTATTTCTAAATGCTTTACACAATCCTGATTTTTGTTGTGGAATGTCAAAAGTTTCTGTAGCAATTAAAAAGCAACAAAAGCAGTCGATTGAGCTTAACTTGTATTGAATCTGGAACATTCCTTTAACAGCTTTTCAACCCAATGTAGAAAATCACTCTCTCTCTCTCTCTCTCTCTCTCTTAATCTAATCAGCACCTAATGCTTGTGCAGGTGGATATGTGGTTGTAATCTGAACTAATGATAATTAATAGCTTGCCTGACTTCACTGAAGCATGTGGTGAGTACTGAATCTGACTCAGCACTGCTCATAGTTAAAGTGACTATCCTCAAGCCTGTAGGTTGGATTAGTGTGCTAATCTCTGTTTGGGCTCTGCAGGCTACATAATCCAGTTAGACTGGGTGTTAACGTAACAAGATAGAACAGCTCGTGTCACAATTTATTTGGTGAATACTAGACTCATGCCTCAGGGCCTCGGAAGAGGGGATGGAGAAAAGGGCAAAGAGCAGAGACCAGTTAAAAATACACCAAAATACTTTTATGAATTAGTTAAATTCCAAATTTAGATGTGTGAAATGTTATGTTAATGATCCAAAGGAATATGATCATTGTAAATACTGAGAGAATGAACAGCTTAAGCTGCGGTCATGTTTACCGTTGTTAGGCAAAATCAGATTTTCGCTTGAGGGTGAAAGATTTCCCCACACATATTTCACGACCAGTTCAAGTTGGTCACACCGCATTGACCCACAGAAAGCTGCTGCATGTGAAAGTAACTTCTGTGTGAGCAGTGCTTCATACACAACTGACAATAGACAACGGACCATTTTTGAGCGGATTCTGACTGGTTGTCAGTGTTTTTTGAACAAATATTACTTGGAAAGTGATTCCAACAATCTCAATGTTGTTCCCCTGTGCCAATCATTATCGTTGTGGTGTGAACTAAATTTAGAATAATTTTCAAAACTATACATTTACTGTTATCATTGTAGTTATCGTCCTTGGTGTGAATGGGCCTTTAGACTGGACACGCTAGATTTATAAAGCACAAAACCACAATTTCAGATCACTCACCAGCCACATCTGTTTCTTCACCCTCTCAGATGTATGTGAAACCAGGCATACTCTCCTTCAAGCAGTTCAAAATCAACCTGAAGGATGTAAGAATCGTTAAGATGATCAAACCATGACAATCAGACAGCATCAAAAGGACAAGGCCAACTAGGCCAGTCTTAGAAGCTTAGATCAACACCTCAGATTCATACCCAATACAAGGGACGTGAGAAAACAAGCTGCGAGGATGAAAAGAAACTGAGAATATAGAGGAGATGAGTGGTGTTAAGATGCTGTCCTACCAATTTATGAGCCGTGACATGTACATAATTAAAGCCGATCAAAGGGAAGCAGACATGTTTGGTGCCCCCAAGCTCCCCTCCAGCTGTAGCCTCATTAGTGGACTACCATTATGAGAGGATAAAAATATTACAGTGCATATTACCATTACACAAATACACAAGGTTCTTAAACAGTACAATAAACAGTCACAAAATGCTAATTAAAATTGAATTTCAGTCAGATGGTGGCTAAATGTTAACATCTGGAGTCCTATTTGGGGCGAAGACATCACTTGCGGTCAGAGACAATAGAAAATCAAAACAGTGGAACACAGATTAAAAAGAACACAACAACAAAAACACCGGCATTGCTTAATATAACCTTCTGCAACAATGTGGCCAAACAATGAATTCACCCCATTGAATTCATTGTCCGAACCACTGATTATGATAATTATATGCTTGACAACATTTGTTTAATTAAGCTCATTATTTTTACGATCTCATCACGCAATCTGTAAAATAACACCACATTTCCTGGTTTCACATGAGTAAAAAAACATCTTTAAGTTAAGAAACAGTTTAAATAAGCTTCAAATTAATACACTGTGATAAGATTCTAACTCACAGATAAGTGTCATTGATGGCCATTATTTGATTTCAGTTAGACTGGCAAGCCCATGCCTACTACAAGTCGCACTGGATAAAAGCAACTGCTAAATGACAAATTAGTAATTAGTAACGGGGTAAGCAACAGACAACCAAGATAAAGTCATTCCAAACGCACTTGAGTTCTGTGGAGTCTGTTTAACAGGAAGCCTGTCAGCTCTTGTTAGGATACTAACCGCACCAGCACAGTGGTTCATCCATGAACGAGGCGAGCCGGTGGAGTGCGTGAGCAGAGCGGAAATTGTTGTCTCATGTGCTCCAGTCAATGACCGTTCAGCACTCAAGCAGCTGTTCGAAAGAGAATGCATAGTTCCTCTTTGTCTCTTCTTCAAACGGTGGTGTGAAGTTGTTATTTAGATGAAGAGAGTCAGTCATTTCAAGCTCTCAAGGTTTTCTGGAGAGAGTAAATAAGACCTGGCATTTGAATAGATCAAACATGCATGAACACCCGCCGCCAGGTACCAGGGCCATTTTTCCAAATGATATGTCAAGAATTTATTTATTCCAGCAAATGAGTGCTGCCGTGTGCATCCAAAAGTCTTGACGCACAAAAGCTGCAAACAACCATTAATTATCATGAAGGTGAACTTTTCAGAAACAACGTCAGAATCTTTATTCATTCTTTGAATGTCTCTGTCTGAAGCTACTCTGAATGCCTTTCCCTCTATCTCATTAGAATGTGCCATGTTCTTAGTCTCTGAAGCACATACTGTAAGTTTCATATTGTACTGGAGTGCTACAACTAGTAACTAAATTACTAAAACTCAAGTTTCAACTCAACATTTTTCAATCACTACTACAACAAAGAAGAACAAAATAAATGAAAATAGAAAGATAGAAGTGCATCATTCACAAGAGAGAAATGGGCCAAAATCATCCATGGTCAGCTCACATGAATAGAATACTGTATTTTATATGTATATCTGTTTGAAAACTTACATTATATGTTCTGTCATATTTAGATGGATGAGATGAAAAATGAGATGGTTAAACAAGATTTTTTAAATTGAGATGCTCTGGTTGTAAAAGATAAATTGAGACGCAACTGTTCATTAAACTGAACAGAAAGTGTTCCAGAACAGAAAACAATTATTATTCTAACTCTTAAGTACATACAGTATTTCTGTCCTTCAGATTTTATAATTTTTTTTGATAGCTTCTTTAGAAAACAATGGAGTCTTAAATGAAATTTGTGAAAGCACACAAAGAGATACAAATCAATGGCAACGTCATTATTTTGTATTTGTGGTGCAGTGATTTTGGTGTGGAAAACACTCAATATTACAAAAAGGTTTGCAAAGCCATAAACAAACAGCACAAGTGAGGCAATGTTTTGTCCACTCATGTTTTCACCTTCAGTTTGATTTCTCTGCAGAATAGTGCGGATAGATGAGTTCATGTGAGGCACCAAACACATCATTTGGAAGTAGCAGCAGCCAACCTTAAAACCCTCCCTGTCAGAAATGAAGTGCGTGTAGAGCACACAGAGGTGGCTCACCTGTACTGTCAGAGCCCGTAACAGAATCTGACAGAGATCAGATTCATGCCCATCTGTCCTTATGAAACTGAACCCATACTCATAGCCAGTGCTTTTTCTTCCTTAAAGGAACATATATAGTCTCCACAGACACAGGAGGATAATCATTGGACTAATTATCGTTTATTTTCCACCAAAATGACATCTAATTAATTAAAATTAGCTCTTCTAATAGCTCAGTGAGGCTTTGAGAGTTTCTTTGACTAATTTCTAATGTCTAATGTAAGAGACTAATTAGTCATCTCAGTCTGGGACGAAGCCAGGCCTGCAGCTAAACACAAGCACATCAATAGGTCAAACTGAAATGGACCAGTGCTTTGACAGTAAGTGTATAAGTAAGCAGTATTAATTAATTTTTTGGCCTTTGATTTAGCTTATTTTGGTAATTTTTCTTATTTCTTTTTTTTTTGGTCAGCCAACTTGAGAAAAATTACATGAAATATAAATCAAAATACAAAAACATGAAAAAAGTTCACACTGCATTTTTGAGTGGGCTAACTTAAGAACACAGCTACTTAAGACTAGTACTCAAAAGTTTTTATATATATTTTACAATATATTTTTTAATAAGCAATAATTCCAACACATACTAGGGCTGCACGATTATGACAAAAATCATAATTGTCGAATATTCCCTTAAAATTGTAATTGCGATTATTAATTACGATTATCACAATTTACATTGAATGATGTTTATACCGTTGTTTGATGCAAAAAAAATTAAAAAATTAAAAAAATTAACAAGCTGAAAATACTTAACTGAAAAACCTTTAGTGCTTTTCTATAGTATTAAGCCTCAAATGTCAAATATACATCGGATTGATTTCTTCTTTAAATTATAAAAAAAGTAAAAATATGAATGGTATTATGATGTTATACTAAAACCAAAACAATGGAAAAACCCTTAAGATAACATGTAGAAAGAAAAAAAACATATCTTAAGCGTGCAGAATAACATAAGTGGACTTTGAACGATTAATTGCCACTTTGAACGATTACATAATTGTGGCATCCATAATTGTAATCGCGATTAGAAATTTGATTAATTGTGCAGCCCTAACACATACGATATATTTACTTAAGCTTACCTCACAATACTTCCATCATCTATCTTCCATTCCAGCTCCCTGCGGTATTCTTAAGAGTTTATGTCCGTATTGGACCCATCAAGCGATGAATCATGTTCTCCCATTGTGGACAAGCCACACCTGTCAATCTTTTCCCCATTCTTCTTCCACATTAACACATGCATGAGATGTTGCAATGAGATAAACCTTTCTGTCTCGCATGCGAGGATTGATTTACATTCCGAGATGCAAGGCACATCTGGTGGAAGATCTCGCAGGGAAACATAACCTTGATGTGTGGATGTCAGCGACTACATGTTTGTAATCATCTTTATCGCCCCTTCTCTTTCTTTTCCCCTTTTGATGCCACTAAAACTCATCAACCTGCTGATTCTGCTCTCTGCACACTCATTTCATTTCATGTTTGTCTTTAAACATGCTTTCTTTTCTCCCCTTCCCTCTTCCTCTTTTTACACAGACAGAACCCCAACAGCGAGAGGAAGAGTACAGTATTTCATCTCTATTGTAGCTCAGGCTCCCAGCATGCATCTAAATAAAATAACAGTTGAAGACATACAGAAGAGGATGGCTGTGGCTACAGTTTTGCAGGCAGCGTGAGATGAGGCACACCTGACACTAATAGCACCTTGTCACTGCCGCCACTGCTGTTCTATATTCAGTAAGAACCGGATACATTCCAATACATTTCTACATTCCTGCACTCTTGAGTATGTGGCAACTGCCAAATACACATGGCAGACAGAGTTTATGACATACTCTAGGTTATGACTGTTTATGAGCTAATTTAGACTTTATGGCATGTCATTTCATGCATATTGTAAGTAAACTGCAGCCTAAAGCAGGCCGCATTCAGTTTGAGCAGGAAGCCGGAATGAAGCCCCTTCACTTCATTAATTCACCATGGAAACTCGGGCAAGAAGAGAAGAAAGCGAAGAAAAAAACAAAAGCTTAAGTCTTTGTTTACAATGGCAAACTGCTGTTTTATCTCTGTTAAAACTGTTCTGAACTGAACACTGAGGCAAGACTCTTCTACATTATTGATGAGGTTTTTGCTATTTCCAAAGGAAGCACATGAAAAAAACAGTTTCAGTGATCCCAAACTCCCTTTTAAATTTCTGGGGATAAAATGTTCTCATATTTTGTAAGCAGGACGCGCTTTGGACTCTGATGTTTGTGGATTTTCAAAAATCATAAATGGAGCTTTCTTCTCGTTTCATGAGAGCTGAAGTCTACAGAGAGTGAGCTACCTTCACAACCTGATCATTTTTTCTGCATCTCTCTGAGGCCATGTCTCACTTTTCAAACAGTCCAGGGGCTGTTTTTACCAAAAAGTGCTAGACTGAAAACCTGAAAAATGTGTTAACTGGGAGTTACCTTAAAACGATGAAAAATATAGTTTATGGGCAAGACAAGTAATTATACTGTACATTGCTGCAGAAAGTGCCAAGTATGATTTCTCTTATAATTATCTTTCTATATTCTTATCTTATTATATTTTGTCGTAAAAACATTTAATATATGCTGTTCATTTTATTATATGCATATATACATATGTTTGGAATAGTAAAAAAAAGTTTTAAAAAATTATGAAAAAAGTCTCTTGCTCACCAAATCTGCATTTATTTGTTTAAATAAACAGTAAAAGCAGTAATATTTTGAACTATTATTACAATTGAAAATATATGTTTCCTATTTTAATATATTATAAAATGTAATTAATTCCTGTGATGGCAAAGCTGTCTTTTCAGCAGCCATTACTCCAGTCTTCAGTGTCACATGATCCTTCAGAAATCATTCTAATGCTGATTTGGTGCACAATATATGGTAACACTTTATTTCGATAGTCCACTTTAGACATTCTATTAAGAGTAAGTAACTTTGCAACTACATGTCAACTAGCAGTTAGTAGAGTATTAGTAGACTGTCTGCTTAATATCTTCTAACACTTTCTTTGTCAACATTCTACTAACCCTAAACCTACCCTACCAGTCTACTCTGAGAGTTAGTAGACATGAGTTGCAAATTAATGAGAATTAGTTGACATGTAGTTGACATGTAGTTACAAAGTTACTTATAGTTAGTAGAATGTCTAAAGTGGACCATCGAAATAAAGTGTAACCCAATAAATATTTCTTATTGCTATCAATGTTGAAAAAAGTTGTTCTGCTAAATATTTTTGTTGAAACCATGATACAGTAGCCTACCATTCAAAAGTCTGAGTTAAGCATTCAAAATTCAAAAATTACTAATAATAAAATTAAATAAACAACAACAAAGATACAATTCTATTCAGCTAGGATGCATTAAATTGATCAAAAGTGACAGTAAACACAATTATAATGTTAGAAAAGATTTCCTTTACAAATAAATGCTGTTCTTTTGAACTTTCTATTCATCATTGAATTCGTTTTTTTAATAAACAAATAAATTTAAAAATCTGATTTCGTAACTCGCGTTACTTGTAATGCGTTACCCCCAACACTAGATATAGATTACCTAAGTAACTATAGTAATTATCATTGCAACTTTCAACTATCAAATCTGTTCAATATAGAACAGAGCATGAGAGGGAAAATGTCAAACTTTCTCCTGTGGAGTGTGAAATTATTTCTAACTTAAGCTTTATTGGAAGGTCTTCATTCTCTTTTGGATGAATATTTGGATGAACACAAAACATTCATTGCCGTGTTTACATTTTCTCAGAAATCAAAGAGATTCTCCATTTAATACTTAAGTAGAATTCTTTAAGAATCTAACACTTTCATAAACTAATTAAAAGCTTGTGTGACAGTAAAGATATTTATAATATTTCTGAAGCATCACATGACATCATATGGGGAAGTCATCATTTGGGGAAGTTGTGGCCTAATGGTTAGAGAGTCGGACTCATAGGTTGTGGGTTCGAGTCTCGTACCGGCAGGGATTGTAGGTGGGGGGAGTGAATGTACAGCACTCTCTCCCACCTTCAATACCATGACTGAGGTGCCCTTGAGCAAGGCACCGAACCCCCAACTGCTCCCCGGGCGCCGCAGCATAAATGGCTGCCCACTGCTCCGGGTGTGTGTTCACGGTTTGTGTGTGTTCACTGCTGTGTGTGTGCACTTTGGATGGGTAAATGCAGAGCACTAATTCTGAGTATGGGTCACCATACTTGGCCACATGTCACTTCACTCACTTATATGAAGACTGGAGTAATGGCTGCTAAAAATTCAACTTTGTCATCACATGAATACATAATTTTTTTAAATATACAGTGTATTAAAGTAGAAAACAGTTATGTTTTGACTGCAGTTTTGAGCAAATAAACACATCCTTGGTGAGTTTCTTTCAAAATAAATAAATTAATTAAAAATCTTACAGTCACTTGTTTTGCTTTTTTTTTTTATGTAATAACATTCATCCATTTTTAAGTGTGACTGAAGTGTTCAAATACAACCGCGTCTGCATCTCACAGCTCAAAGGTGGAAAAAGATGACAGAAAATGGATTTCTACAGACTGAGAAAATATCAACCCATCATTCACAACTTTTCCAGCAGTTGAAAGCAGTCATCATAGGGGCTCTAATGTTGTTTTTAGGTTGGATTGTTTCTTTTCCTTTCAGAGTCCTGCAGAGATATATGGTACGCCTGTGCCTAGCATGTGAATGAATTCAGAGCCAAAATTATAATAAATGGATTGATATTAGGCTCTCATTTCAGACAGAGTAAGCTGTTTATCCATTTCTTATATAGTGAGATGAAAGTGGCAGGCTGTTAACGCAACTGAAATTAAAAATCCACTCTCAAAATTTCTGGATTATAAAGATTACATACTGTATATAAATCATCACTTTGAACTGATCTGTGATGTTTTACTCAAGGGATAGTTCAAAAACAGGGACGTGGGAAGTAGGGGTGCTGAGGGGGCTGCAGCACCCCCTGTTTTCACATGGTTGCAAATGCAACGCCAATTTTGTTCATTTAAATTGATTCAGTTTTAGCATTTAATAATTTATTTGTAATGATCACTGAAATGTAAATTGCAAGTGGGCTATAATAAACCCAAGTTTATTTTTATAAACCTGATCAATTTTACTTGTGATGTTTTCTATATGGGATGATTAGCCTAATCCTCATGAACACTGACGCTAGCGTGTGGTATCAGACATGAACTGTACAGAATGCGAACAAGATTAACTTTAATACAAGGAGATAATGGCGCAAAAGCGAATTTCAGATTTTTTTAAATGCCCATCCCAGCAAAAACTTTCCAAAATCGGCATCCAAACAACACCAGCCCCAGCACGAGCACCGACGTAAGTGAACCAATATATAATATAATATGCATCTGAAAGCATTTTGTACTCACACATAAAGATTCCTGCATCTGTAATGTTTTACCTGAGGGTTTCATCTTATTATAGAACTCTGTTGAGTCAGGTGATTTTGTATCTCCATCACACTTTTCACTGCTACCTCTTTATTATGTCTTCATTTCTTTCTCTTTTATTTGTTTGACCTTGGTGAAGTTGCCTCGCTGAGCTGATTGGCTTTAAGTTCCAATAAAAGTTTGTAAATGCTGATCAGACCTCTCCTCCGCTCCTCCTCCCCTCACGTTCTCTCAATCTCTCTGGCAGTAAACACTCAGGATCTCTGTCATTAATTTCCTCTGATGGAACTCCTGAATCAGCTAAACAAGCAGAAATATTCCAATCACCATCTCCACACAGTTATTTACATAATAGCAATTTGGTTTGTGCATAATGGCAAAATAGATGTTTGCATAAGTACAAAAGGAATAATCTTAATGATTTCGCAGTCAAACAATTTTAGGCTTAATAGTTTGGTTATATGCTCAAATTTCAGTGAACAAATTAATCATTTGCAGGGAATATAAATGTCCTTTCTACTTGCCACAGAAGCCCAGGAAATCACACTCACATTCATACACACAAAACAAACACACACACACACACACACACACACATATATATATATGGCATATAAAAGGACCTATTCATTGCCATTGAAGTGAAATTACTGAACCTAAACATAGGAGCCTGATAAAAATGCTAATTTTAGAAGATAATTTTATATAATTAAGTAAAATAAGTCCCTTTTTTAGGATACTGTATTTTAAAGATACTTTTGTAAAAAAAGTATTGTTTTTAATTGTTTTTTAAACAATTATTTCAAATAAATGCTGTTCTTTAGATATTTCTATTCATCAAAGAATCCTGAAAAAAAGTATCACTGTTTCCACAAAAATATTAAGCAGCAGAGCAGAACTATTTTCAATATTATTGATAATAATAAGAAATGTTTCTGAACCAAATCAGCACATTGGGTCAAAGTCAATGTCATTTAGAATGATTTCTGAAGGATCGTGTGACACTGAAGACTGGAGTAATGGCTGTTTTGCCATCATAAATAAATAATACGTCTGCAGTGGAAGATGGCTATTGTCCAGCTGCAGAACAACGTTATGATGCATTGGCTTCTCAATGAGATGTTGAAAACACAATATACCAGCAATGGACAAACTGAGACTGAACAGTGTGGAAAGCAAAATCGATTGCTTCCAGAAGATTCATTGTGTTCTGGTGAGTCATGAACAAAATTTCAACCTCAACTCCTTTTCCAAATGTCAAACGAGTCTTCATTTAGAAACAAAAGATTAAAGCTTTCTTGAACTGTCAGATTTGAAGTTATGTCTATTCACCAAACAAAAAGCCAAAAAAATATTTGTGAAAGTGTAGCTGCCATCTTAAAAAAATAGATTATCCTGGAGTCTGAACGGCAGAAAGCTGAAAGCAGTGTTTGACAGCCCATCGCCTGATAAATGTGACCCGATCTTAGAAGAGGGCTTAGAAGGCTTTTTTTCCACAGCACACAAATACCCCCTAAACAAACGCCCCTGCTCTCGCTCATCCTCACAACCTCTACATTTCCGTCTAATTGTCACATATTTTTAATATATTCCTTCGAGCTCCTCCGGATGAACTGTGAAGTAATTGCAAACTTGACATTTACCTCGTTTAATAAATCATACACTAAATGGACGGGTCACCGCTCTGTTGTCACCCATACCCTGGATGGTATTCTTTCGAGGTGAACTCTGTCACAGAAGTACATCTAGAAGAGTTGGGGTTTTATGTTCGCAGTGTCTCCAGTCCTGCTCTTGCTCTTGGTCAGTATGCAGATCGATACAGGAAGGCTCATGAGAGCCATTTAATGTCCGTGTGTCGATTATGTTTGGCTGCACTCCAGCGGCTGAGAGTTGTTTGTCACGATAATGAAATACATAATGCATGATGGGAAGAGAGAAATAAAGAAGCTACATCTGGCCCCTTACTAGAGGCAAGAGTTTGAATGAGAGCGAGAGGATGATGGAGAACGGCGTAATTCTAATCAGATGTTAATAAGTGTCTTGCGTAAGATGAGAAATGCCGACACAGATCAACCTGTTCTTAGCCATTTGTGAGAATCACAAAATAAAAAACGATTCAGAAATTAAATTACCGAACACGTCACCAAACCTCCATCTGTTCTCATTTAATTACTCTCACGGCACGCATTAAAAAACAAGCAAACAAATGCAAAACCTCATAACACAATTGAGCTTGCTGTGCCTTGAAAATTAATAAATATTATTTTATTCTCCTCAGTAGACAACTGCCGAATCACTCCTCTGTCCTCATGCGACCTCATTTAGCCCCAGGGCTCAGAATCCTGTGAAACCTGTGTGATTTGCAGAATGAAGGATTTGATGTTATATATTAGTCAAATGCTAATAAATACAAAGCCAAAGTGTGACATATTGTGTTTACGATGCTTCTGAGGAAAGTTAAAGATCATAGACGCATCCGTTTCTCATTCCTTTGGTCTTTAATGCTCTCTTCAGGCAGTTATATTTATTCATCTGGATTGTTTGTTTATCCATTTATGAATTCAGGGTTGTTTTTCTTGTAAACAATAAGGGAATTAACTAATGTGCTTTCTTATATGTCCGAGGTAAATGCAACCACACACAACAAACAAGCACACACACAATACTTACTGGTATTGTGTGGAATCTCTTTTCTCGGCATGGAGTTGGATTCGGTCAGCCAGACGGCACGCCTCACCCAGGAGCGTGCTCAATCGGCGCTGAACTTGCTCAGGACTTTATCAGGCAGGACGGCGGTCCCACTGAAATTCTTTCAGAGGCTCCTGGGGCATATGGCTGCGGCGATAGTTCCGCTCGGTCTGCTCCATATGAGACTACTTCAGCACTGGCTCCATGGCCGAGTCCCGAGGTGGGCGTGGCGATGCGGTACTCACCGGGTTCAGATTACACCGGCCTGCCGCAGAACCTTCAGCCCGTGGTCAGATCCCTCGTTCCTTCGGGCAGGAATGCCCCTGGAACAGGTATCCAGGCATGCTGTGGTAATCAAGGATGCCTCGGCTGGGGGGCCACGTACAATGGGCACGCAGTGTCAGGGGTCTGGATGGGTCCCCAACTGCGTTGGCATGTCAATTGCCTTGAGTTGCTGGCAGTACGCCTTGCCCTGAGCCGCCTCAGAGGGTGCCTTCAGGCCAGGGACGTTCTGGACCGCACAGACAACATTGTGACTGTTGCGTATATCAACCGGCAAGGCAGTTTACGCTCCTGTCGCAACTCGCAATGCCGCCACCTCCTCCTTTGGTGTCAGAAGTATCTGAGGTCCGTTCATGCCATCCACATCCCAGGAGTGTTCAATCGGGCAGCCAATCCAGGGGAGTGGAGATTCCACCCCCAGGCGTTTCAGCTGATCTGGAGTCGGTTCAGAGTTGCTCAGGTAGACATGTTTGCATCTCCAGAAACCACCCACTGCCAGTGGTTCTACTCCCTAACCGAGGCAACGCTCGGCACGGACGCACTGGCACACAGCTGGCCCTGGGGCCTGTGCAAACATGCGTTCCCCCCAGTGAGCCTGCTCACACAGACACTGTGCTAGATCAGGAAGGACGAGGAGCAGGTCTTGTTAGTGGCTCCATATTGGCCCAACAGGACCTGATTCCCGGACTCATGCTCCTCGCGACAGTCCCTCCCTGGCCGATTCTTCTGAGGAAGGATCTGCTTTCTCAGAGACGGGGCACCCTCTGGCAACCGCGTCCAGACCTGTGGAAACTCCATGTGTGGTCCCTGGACGGGACGCGGAGGTTCCACGAGACGGGCCTATGCGCTTAAGTGGAACCTGTTCGTCGAATGGTGTTCCTCCGATCAGTAGGACCCCCAGAGATGTTCGTCCAGAGCAGTGGTTTCCTTCTTACAGCAAGGGTTGGAGCATAGGCTGTCCCCCTCCACTCTTAAGGTTTACGTTGCTGCTATTTCTGCCCATCACGACCCCATAGAGGGGAGGTCGGTGGGGAAGCACAATCTGGTCGTCAGGTTTCTTAGGGGGGCCAGGAGGTTAAATCCTCCTAGGCCTCCCTCTCTACCCTCTTGGGATTTGGCATTGGTGCTAAGAGCCCTACACGCTGCTCCCTTCGAGCCTTTGCAGTCAGTCGAGTTGAAGTTTCTTTCTATGAAAACCCTACTCCTGACTGCATTGGCCTTGATCAAGAGGATGGGGGACCTGCAGGCATTTTAGGTCGACGAATCGTGCCTTGAGTTTGGGCCAGCTGATTCCAGTGCAACACTGAGACCCCAGCCCAGCTAAGTGCCCAAGGTTCTTACCACCCCTTTCAGGGAACAGGTAGTGAACCTGCGAGCGCTGCCCCTAGAGGAGGCAGACCCAGCCCTAGCTTTGCTCTGTCCTGTACGTGCACTGCGACAGTACGTGGATAGAACTTAGAGCTTTAGGACCTCAGAACAGCTCTTTGTCTGTTACGGTGGACAGCAGAAGGGGAAGGCTGTCTCCAAGCAGAGGATGGCCCACTGGATAGTGGATGCCATCACCTTGGCCTATGAAGCACAAGGTGTGCCCTGCCTGCGTGCTCGCTCCACTAGAGGTGTCGCATCGTCCTGGGCGCTGGCTTGTGGTGTCTCACTAGCAGACATTTGTAGAGCTGTGGCCTGGGCGACACCTAACATGTTCGCTAGGTTCTATAGCCTGCGTGTCGAGCAGGTTTCCTCCTGTGTTCTCACCTCAAACAGGTAGTGGCACTGAGAGGTCCGGTTCAGAGTCGGCTTGTGGCGTCCTTAGCGCCTAATTCTCCAGAGAGTTCACTGACCGGACAGACTCTGACGAGTCCTCCAGGACTCCGGCGGCCAGACGTGGTGGAGCGTCCGCGCCAGGCCTTCAGCCAATGAATTCCTGAAATCTGGTGCGAGGCTAGTGCCCATATGAGTGACCCTGTTGGGATCCCATATGTGTATTTCCACGGTACAGTTACTAGGGCCGTGTTTCCCCTGGCAGACCACGTTCTGCCGTCTCTAAATGACGCAGCTTGAGCCATCTCAGAGACTTCCATGTGCAGTAGGGCCCTTCGGGGTTATTCCACATGAGTAAATGTCACTTAACCCCCTCTGGGAGGAGGTGACTCTGCAACATGCAATTTTCCAAATGGATAGGGCATGCTTTCCCAGTGTTATCCAAGTCCTACTGTTAGGTTGCGAGGAACAGCTGTAGTCGACCTTCTCTGTGTAGAGCCCAGTCCTGTCGTCTGCCTTATAGGAAGGATCAGGAGGCCTACACAGGGCACTGAAAGGGGGCAGCACCTGTGGCGTGTTGGTAGGGATCCCAATTCGTCAGTCATCCCCAACATGACGTTGAGAGTGACCAACTGAAAGGGAACGTCTCGGTTATGTATGTAACCCTCGTTCCCTGAAGGAGGGAACGGAGACATCACGTCGCCACATTTGCTGTACCACCGCTGAGCTGCCGGGTCACTGGCTCGGCTCCTCAGCAAAAACATGAATAAATGAAATGCACCTGCTGCCTTTTATACCCGCGCTGCGGGGTGTGGCAGCCAGATGCGAAATCCGCATGCCAATGTCCATTGGCTCGTTTAGTTACACTCGAAGTGGATTCGTCGGTCATCACCGACTTGACGTCTCCGTTCCCTCCTTCAGGGAATGAGGGTTACATACAT
The DNA here is from genome assembly GCF_001515645.1 of Sinocyclocheilus grahami. Lineage (NCBI taxonomy): Eukaryota > Metazoa > Chordata > Actinopteri > Cypriniformes > Cyprinidae > Sinocyclocheilus > Sinocyclocheilus grahami. The sequence goes on from NW_015505183.1 coordinate 2,853,859, forward strand.
AACCGAAACATTTCCTAACATCAATGATTCTCAACATTTAATGGTGAATGCACACTTTGAAAGAAAAAATAATAATTTGGCTGCCGACTTCCAGAATATTTCATATTAAAATAAATAAAAAATTTGAATATGAAAAGAATCACTCAACACCATATTAGAAGGCAGCAGAGGATAAGAAACTGTGGTAAAATAAATAAATAAAATAAAATGGACATCAAACATCAACACTGTAGTTTTGAATGCGGGAAAGAGAACACGATGTGAGAACTGGTGTCTTCCACTATTTGAGAACCACTGCCCTAAGGGTTTCATATATACACTCCGTAATATTACATCAATGTTACACTACAGGACTGTTGAACAGGTTTTACTGCCATTTATTGTCAAGAAAGTTCAACATTTATCGCCCTGCTTGAAATATTTGGATCCGGTACATAAAATAACATAAGGGGACAAATGCAATTTTATGTTCATTTATTTTTAATGCGCAACCTTTAAAGTTGTTCCTGCTACCAGATTAAAAGATATTTGAATTTCAATTTTATGTTTTTCTAATGAAACACTGTGCTTGGGTGACATATTTTTATGGTGGGGTAATGTTTCTTATGTTCCATTAAGGGCTGAGATCTAAAATTACATACAGATGTTTCTGAGAATTAATTATCTCATTTGGTTTAATGTTCAAAAGGCATTGTTTCATAACAGCATATATAAATGATCAAGTAAGATTGATTGAAGTTGTAAAGTGTGTGTGAGTAAACAGGTGTATGTGTGTATTTTTGTGTGTTTTTACTGGTAAAATGTAGCGCAAGATAATGTTATCTTTTCATAAAAGAAAGAAAACGGATGAGGTGGGAGGGGGAAAAATAAATGGATGAACAATGTAGATAGGAGAAGAAAATGTTGAAAGGAAAAGGAGATAATTAAAAAGACAGTCTAAAAGCAAGTGGCAGAATATTACAGCTTATGGCTAAAATACAATTCATGATAGACTAGCTCCTGTGATGAACACACATACACACACACAGCCTGCAGTTTACCTCCTTCAATTTGCTTGTTTTATATATGAGTCAGAGTCAAAGCCATAAGCATATGCTTGTGTTTTACATGCAGATCTGATGGAAAATTCTCCTGACATCATAATCAATCTTGACATTATTATTGAAGCAGAAGAGATGTTGTCTAAACATATGTTTGCAAATATGTTAATATATTTGTGTTGTACTAGTAATTTCAGTAGTGTATGGGTGTTTCTTCAACTCCAGGCACTTTCATGTTCCAAAAATAAATAATAAAACTAGCAGACTTCAACTTCTTTTTGTTATATGAAGGTCAAATTTAAACACAGTTTTTACAAACAGTCTTTACACAAACTTTATACATTATGGGTCAAAAGTTAAAAGGCAGAGTATAAAAAAGGGCAGTATGATTTTAAAAAAAAAAAGAATACTTTAATGCTTTTTATTCAGCATGGATGCATTAAATTGATCAAAAGTAACAGTAAAGACATTTACAAAGTTACAAAAGATTTCTATTTCACTTAAATGTTGTTCTTTTTAAATCTTTGCCATTTCTGTTCATCAAATAATCTCGAAACTAAAGTATCATGGTTTCCACAAAAATATTAGGCAGAACATTTTTTGAGCACCGATTATTAGCATGTTAGAATGATTTCTGATCCTACATGTGACACTGAAGACAGGAACAAGGGGTACTGTAAATTCTGCATGGTCATCACAGAAATAAATAACATTTTAATTACAACAGAAAACTGTTGTTGTTTTTTTTATTGTAATAACATTTCAAAAAATGACTGTTTTTACTGCATTTTTGATCAAATAAATGCAGTCTTGGTGAGAATAAGAGACAAATAAAAACAAATCTTACCGACCCAAAACTTTTGAATGACAGTGTACATTCTTTCATTAATAAGTAATTTCCAGTACAGAATGATATTAAACAACACATATTGTGACGTGATGGAAATGACATTTGCTGGTTCATAAAAAAAAATAAAAAAAAGTGTGGTTTATTTTCTAAAAGTTCACACGGCCAAAAGTGCCCACTGCTGAAGAAACAGCCACACGTGCAAGCTGGGTGTCAATCAAATCTGACACCACCTTCTGTTTGTGCACCTGTTCCGTGTCAGTCAAATTGTTACAATAGAGATTTTTTTTCTGCATTGACACATCACACATTTACACAGGCCTCCCTCTCTTCAGGCAATCTGCCCTCATCTCTCATTCACACTTATCCACCCAAACCTCAGCGTAGCTGCTGGAAAAACAAGGCCACACTTGCTTAAGTAGAGTAGCTGGTTTGTTGCTTATCCAATATCAAGTCAATATTGGACACCAGTTTATAATCCATCTTGAACCAACTAAAGAGCATAAATGACCAGCTTGGATCAGTTAGAAATATGTAAAACCAGCAGTGTAGTTATACTAGCTAACTCATTTAATGCAATTTTATTCTACAAGGGAAAATAGCAAATTCTCCTGTATGCTATAGTTAATAGGTGACTAAATGTTAGCTACAGAAAAAAAATGGCAAGGACTATAAAATGTGTCCCATGTGTCAACAACTGAAGAAAATACTAAGCGGAAATCAGAAAGAGAACGCTAATCAAACAAAGCAGGTACTGAAAAAAGTGAGTATGTGTCCAGATTTTCACCCAAATGTCAGGTTTTCATTTGAAACATGCTTTTATACAGAAAATTTGGTTTTGAAAGCATTTTAAAGATGCGAAATGGCTTTATCACCCTATACCATCTGACTGCATGTGAAAGATGTCATTATCACAGAGAGCTCCAGAGAACCAGAAGCATCTGTACATGCTTGGAATAAACAGACTAGACAGATGAAAGTGATGTTTTAATCAGGACACCTGCAGCTGTCACATCTGTGTGATTTACAGAGCTGATGTGAGGAGCTGGACGGAGGGGGAGGGACAGCTGAGGCAGCTGAGTCTGGACAGCACTTCAGTTCAAATGAGGGGACCATATACAACGTCTCAGTGAACACTTCTTTGGCCTTCCTTAAACCAGAATAAACCAGAGTGAAATCATTTATTCCCCCTCAAGTTGTACCAAACCTAAACGACTTACTTTCATCTGTGGAACACACACAAGAAAAAAAATAAAATTATATATATATATATATATATATATATATAAAATATAAAAGCACCTTTTCTGTTCATACAAAGAAAGACAACAGGGTCCAAAATATGTTTTTGTTAAGGTCTTTTTATGTTTTTTTTAATTATTTCTAAAACTATATTTCGTGTTTTCTTACCTTGGTATTAAATAACATAAAACTCACTACTGCTGTGTAAGTGTTTCTAATACAAATGCTGAGCAAATTTGACATCTTTCTCTTTTTGTTCAACGTAATCAATCTCTCAAAAAACATTTTTCCTCTTTTGGAAAGTCACAGAAACGCTATTGTGTATTTTTTTTTTTTTTGCTATTGGGGCACATGAGAAGCAAAAAATATATATATATATTTGATGCAATTTCCCTTCAACACTATAGAAACTTACCCAACTATGATGACTTCTGCTTCTGAGAACCTCAAAAATTGTGAAAAAGGGTCTATTGTAAGGATAAGAACAATTGTGGGCTTGTTTGAAAATATGCTTTTTTTGGTAATTCTGCTAGGTAACACATATTCCAAAATATATTGTTTTATATTTAACCAAAGAAAGTATGTCATAAAGGTTTGGAAAGACTTGATTAAATAATTATTTTGAGTCCATAAACAGCAGAGGTCAAATCTCAATGAATGCTCTGCTGGTTCTATACTTTGTGTTGTAAGTCTCGCCTTCACTGTTCTTTAAAATATCAACGGTATAATTTGTGCAACCTTGCACACACAAAATTATAGCGTTCTGCCAAACCCCTGTGGTATATATTAGATGAACACTGCCATTCATGCAAATTAGCTTATGGAAAAATGTTTGGCAGAAGTGGCAAACTGCCCATTCTTGCCAAAGGTTTGCCGCAGGTTCACTGCTAACACTACCTGAATGCTGCTGGCAAACAATTACCAATAAACCAATAATTCCCTACATGTTTGTCTTAACAAGCTTTTTTTGTCTGAAAAATCATGCAGTTTTGATCACTGGTCAAATACACAGAACATCATGTATGTCGCTTTCTCTCTTTCTCTGTGGTTCGATGAATGTATCATCATATGTTGATAATGATCATCATTTTGATAATTAAACCATTGATAATTATGTTTAGCTCAATAATTTCACAGTGAGCTGACATTTGTTTAGTGCTGACGTCATAGTGCAAAATGGCGCATTGTTCATTAGAACACCTCTGGAGGTTAGAACGCTTCTATAATGAATTTATCTTCTTCTTGCTCCCTAGCTTTTCCTTTTTATCCTTTTCTCCCCCTACCTTCTCCATTTCTATGCCTCTCTTTTAATCACCTTCAAATTCAGAGAAGCAGTATTGGCAGGAGTACCAAAACGCAATAGTGCTAAAGCAATATGAATTCAACTGCTGAAAACAATAAATTAGACAATATAGAAAAAAGAGAAACGGAAAAGGAATAGTTCTAATTACATTCATTAAAATAGAGCATTAAAGTGAGAATAAGCATTTCCCTGTCTCTCAGATGTATATTCTTCCCAAGAAAAAAATCCTTTATATTTAGAAGTTTCTAAAGTTTAAAAAATTATTTACATCAGTATTTTTATTTTAGTACAATCAGTATATTTGCCACGTTTTCCAATAAAACGGTCCAAGCAGTTCTAAAAGAAAATAGATTTACTTGAGAAGTAAAATTGCATAAGATAATGCAGACTTGTTTTCAGAGAATATATTTAGAATTCTTTTTATTTTTTCCTATCGCATTGCCAAATTATTTTATTTTATTAGTATTGTTATTATTTTTTAAGCATAAGAAGATAACTTTGTTAGATTTATGCTCAAACAAGAAAAAAAAGCAAATGTTTTAAGCAAGTTTAGACATTTTTACTGGAAAACAAGACAACCAATGCTATTAAGAACTGAATTTATTTGATTTGTTTTATTTATGCAGAGATATTCGTCTGGTTCTTTCAGTGCCTTTGTGCTCTCCATTCCATTTCTAGATTGCATCACAAGCCTTCCTTTAATTTATTTAATGGTTTGGTAACTTGCCATTTTGTGGACCTGTTCAAGGTCTGCTAACATTTGAGTTTGTTAGAGGTAAGGGTATGTCTAATGCATTTTTCAATATTACATCATCATAGTTTATTAAGTTTTCATTTAATCTGTTTAATTACATTTTTGAGGTGTTGTGTATGGTCAGCCTGATTGATAATTTCACTAATTAAAACCTAAGACCTAAGACGTGACCCTTTTTCAAATTTCCATATTAAGGTCCTGTTCTGTCCTGCAGAGTTGTAGAATTGTTCTCCGTGTCCGTACTGTAAATTTGGCCATTTGCAGTTGATGAGTTTTTGTCTGTTAATCTTTAACCTCGATTTTAACAATCTGAATGCGACAGATTCCTTATTACTCATATTTGACTTCTTTTATGACTGAATTAAATAAGTGAATCTATATTTGAATGGTGATTTTATAGCAAGGCTATAAAGCTGAGTGCCAAGATGCTTATGGCCAGCACAGCACTAGAGTACCTCTTAGAAACATCTTTCCACATGCCAGCGAGCGCTTCTGGATCACTACAGCACTGGTCCCTACCTTTTACCTTTCTCTCCCCAAACAGCCGTGCCTGATCCCTGCAGTTTGCGGTGTCTGAGTGCGGTCTGCCTCTGCTGAGCTCTGTGTGCGTGTGATATGCGTGGCTCCCACTGGCCTTGACTGCAGAGAGTGCTGCTGCCTGTGGGAGGTCAGAGGCTGGAATCTGGTGTCATGCCATCAGAGGCTATTAAAGCACTGAGTCCTGCAGCGAGAAAGTCAATGAGCCTGACACTCCACCGTCAGCTTCTGCTCATCGGCCTGGGAGGGACAGAGATACTGCTGGGATTAACACACACACAAACACACCTGCAGCAGACCGTTTAACACACACACACACACACACACACACACACACCTGCAGCAGAACATTTAACTCATAAAAACACACCTGCAGCACACCATTTAACACACACACACACACACACACACACGCAGCAGACTGTTTAACACAAACACACCTGCACCAGACCATTTAACACACACACACACACACACACGCACGCAGCAGACTGTTTAACACACACACACACACACACACACACACACACAGCAGACTGTTTAACACACACACACACACCCACACACACACACCTGCAGCAGAACATTTAACTCATAAAAACACATACACACACCTCTAGCAAACCGTTTAACACACATACTAAGTGTTACTATAAAATTGAAGACTTGCTGCAATACTTTCCGCTTTTATATGACATTAAATATAATTACCATAAATATTTATTTAGATTGTCTATATTTATTCAAAGTTGACAAGCTGATGATTGTTTTAAGCCCGATAAATGGTGGATATTAAAATGTATACCTTTTTGTTTGAATAAAAATGTAAAATGAAACATTCCTGCAGTAGAGATAAACAGATATTCAACTTAAGTTTTGATAAAGATTATATTTAAGTGTTATTAATAATTCAAAACATTTAAATTATTAAGTGTTGAAGATTAACTTTAATCTTGTATAAGTAATTATATATAAAAAAAATAAAAGAGGGGGGGGGGGAAAT